>NC_134484.1:149384711-149684711 GCF_040206685.1 Ascaphus truei | reverse complement strand
CAATATACAATCACAATAAAGCTATGTGTGAATCAATATGAGGCTAGTAAAGAGGAAATGGTGATGTCATACTATCACAAATAATAATCTGACTAAAACAATTATAGCAAGAGCAATGTCTACTGTATAGATAATATCAGTGGTGACAAGTCACATCACTGTTGATAAGGAATCATGTTGGTTAGGAGTAATTAGATAAGGTTGTTCAATAGACAACCTATTAATCCTTAAAAATATGTGGAATATCTATATTAAAATATTAAAAAACATTTAAGAATTAAAATTAAATATTTAAAAAATCAAAAGGGTACTAGAGCAGATTATATATATATATATATATATATATATATATATATATATATATATATATATATATATATATATATATATATATATATATATATATATATATATATCTGTGGGTGGTTTTCTGGGTATGCACCTTAACCCTGGCTGTGCTGAAAGCTGTGACCATGCAGCAAGCTTAAGCCTATAGGGAACCATGTTAAAAATGGTTATTGAGGCAAAAAGTGACACTGTGTGTTCATTTGCATGTCATTTCCCAGAATCCCTTGCTGCAGTGGAAGTGCTGTATGCTGGGTGATAATGGGGAAAGGCAGGGTTGCAGACCTGCCTAAGACATGCAGATGAGCATACAGTTATATTTGCATATTTGCTTTCCTGTGGAGGGTTTTTGTCACTTTTTTTACTCACCATAACTTAACTCAGTATTATGGTTTAGCCTATCCCATAGCCTCTCTTGCATTCCCAGTAAAATCAACCCCACACTGATGAGACCCATCAAGGTCGAAACGGCTGTCTGTGGGTGGTTTTCTGGGTATGCACCTTAACCCTGGCTGTGCTCAAAGCTGTGACCATGCAGCAAGCTTAAGCCTATAGGGAACCATGTTAAAAATGGCTATTGAGGCAAAAAGTGACACTGTGTGCTCATTTGCATGTCATTTCCCAGAATCCCTTGCTGCAGTGGAAGTGCTGTATTCTGGGTGATAATGGGGAAAGGCGGGGTTGCAGACCTGCCTAAGACATGCAGATGAGCATACAGTTATATTTGCATATATATATATATATATATATATATATATATATATATATTGTGACAAACGCCCCTCTTTTGTAGCGCTGCCGGTCACTGCGGTCTGCAGCACATCTCGGCGCCTTTCTGACGCATGTCCTGACAGCGCAGGTTCAAGTGGCTCGGTCACTTCCCCTGTGACTTGAGGAACAGTTTTCTTTTTCTTCTTCTTTCTTTTTGCTTTATTAGCTCCAGAGATATCAGTGGTACTGGGCACACGCTCACTGGTATCAGCTTCCACATCTTGCTTGCACTCATAGGGCGTTGCTTGCTTTTGCAGCTGTTTGTCTTTGAAAATTTTGGGGCACACATCTTCCATGTGACCTACTTTATGACAGGCCCAGCATACTAAATTCATCTGTGGGTACGACTCTCCTCCAGGGGCCACATACGAGTCGTCATCATCATCATCGTATGGCCTGAAGGGACACTGTTTTTCATGATTATGTACATTACAAAACAAACATTTCACGTCGGCCATTTTAGAAACCCGGCAGGGACAATTTGCTAGCTGCAATTTCACTCACTTCAGCAACTTGCATACAGCACTTGCTAGCTGCAAATTCACTCACTTCAGCAAAAGGCATTAGCTTTACAAACAGCACTTGCTAGATGCAATTTTTTTTTTCTTCTTTTTCAGCAAAACATTTTGGTTTTCTGTTTGGGTTCAGGGTGCTATTGCATCCACACTTCGCACATTCTCTGTGTATGCTAGAAGCACAACTGATATACACAGTGGGACAGACTTCACTCATAGCATCTGTACTTTAGTTCAGCTCGGCTGCCATTTTAAACCCCCGCATTTATTTGCAAACCCACAGACTTTTTTAGTGTCTGCCCGCATTCTCCACCATATGTGACAAACGCCCCTCTTTTGTAGCGCTGACGTCTGTCTGGGTTCTTCCCGACACAGTCTTCTAGGGTTAATTATACAACAAACAGGATCATGCAAAGTATTATGCTGCTTAACTCAGGCTTTTGCCTGCTTTATTTTCATCCAAGTAAGGTACTGCAGCTTTAACATGTGAAGGTTAGAGGTACTCAGATACTTTCATTCAGCAGTTCACATATTTCAGTGTTACAATATTTCCCACTCTGTTATTTCAAGAAATAAAACCAAAATCATATAAGCAAAATCCTATCCCTTTCAGGGATCTAACTACACATCAGAATCAGTCTCTCTAACAGCTGCTGGCCAACTAAACTGGTTCCCCAGCTTAAAACAATGCTCTCTCATTTAGGGTCACAAGATACAGCACAGTCTCTTAGCAACAGCAATAACCATTTGTTTTGTCTTATCTGTTCGTGGGGTCCAGGCAAATCCTCTGGTACTGTGATACGTGGAGGGGCCGTCAACCCCGATACTGGAAACAGGGGAGCAGCGATACCCCCAGCCTCCAGGCTCTAAGGAGAGAGAGTGAAATGCAAAACCTCTCTGCTCTAAGTACCTGTGCATGTGATTAGAAGAGCAGGTGAGGGAGAACTAGAGCCATTGTAATCTGTGGTCTGGATTTTCCATCCAGCTGCCTGAGTTAATGGGAAGCTGTGGAACGGATCATTAACTATTCCTGCACTTTCTGCTCTAAAATGGGGCAGAAAGCTGCCTAACATCTTTGGACTATGTCACAATATATATATATATATATATATATATATATATATATTAATAACAATTTACTGTAAGATGCCAAATAGGGGATGCAGTATGGACTACATACAAAAGGACTTATAGCCTACTCAGTGGAGACTTGATCTTACACAGCAATTCAAGGAAATGGATGATGAGGCATATCAAAACATAAAAAACAGATGGAACATTGTATATTCAGAACAAGGAAGAACCCCATAAACGGCATTGGGAGAGAGTAAAAAACAAAGATAATGATTATAAATACACAATTGCAGAAAACAATAGTTAGACTCTAATCTTTAATGTAAGCTGCCTAACATCTTTGGACTATGTCACATATCCCCCTCCCCAGCTCACACCTACTGGGGTGAGCGGCCATGGACCTCACTGGGGTGAGCGTCCTACCTGAAATACTTGAGCTAACTCCTCAGTACAACATTAAGTATTCACATGACACGAATATGAACTTTTCCAACGGCAATTATGGACAATAGGTTTCGTCATAAGAGACTATATTTGGCAAACATATTTTGTTGCTCTCTATTAGGGAACTATTTTGAAAAATAAGTGTCTAGCACACATTCTTACAACCCAGGATATGCTAAATATATTCAAAAAACCAGACAATTTCTATTACCTCCCTGGGTTGTTCTACTCTAGAATATGAACCTCATTATATAATTTACCAACTGAAAGGGCCATCAACCCTGTATATTAATTTGTAGTTTAGCTACATTTTCAACACAGAGAACCAATATAACATTGTAATATTGACAAAATGCTTATTCTAGCTAGAGGCCTAATATACCTTAACTACAATAGCTTATTTGCATAGTTAAGTGTCCGTGACATAGTCCACACATGTAATAACAAAAAGAAATATCGGTCAATTCCCCAAACACATTTTTTTTTTTTTTTTTTTCTTTGACTTCCAGTCCATTACATTTCCTGACTTTATTTCATAGGCTGCTGCAACCTGCAAATGACTGGACTGTTTCTTTAGCCTCTGACAGAACTCTGGGGCCGGATAGTCTTTGTCTTTATATTGTGGCCCAGAGTGGCGAGATCCGGAAAAATTCAAGGCCAGCGTTGACCTTCGTCGCTTTTGCTTTGCAACCTTTGAACCTTTATGGTACTTCTTACTGCCATGTATTTTCTCAAGACCATCACTCTCAGAGATTTGGGATTTCCCCTCTGGGGCAATTATATGGTATTTAGAAGATGAAGCACTGATTACCTTGATGGGGTTCTCACTAACTCCGGCTGTACCCTGTGGCATTTTACCTTTGCAGCCGGCAGGCATGTAGTGTTGGGCCTCTCTTTCCTGAGGCCTACATTTATAAAGGCGGAAATACCGCTGTATAACCAGTGACGCATTTCTCAGGGTTTGATAGTGAATCCTGATCTGTGTCATCCTAGTCAGAGACTGGATCTTTATAGTTGCTCCTTTCATAATGAGGAACCTGTTTCGTACCATGCGGGCACGGTAGAATGATTGAAGTACACAGGCTGCTTTATTCCGGCGATTAAACTGACGAATTTTCATCCCTCTGTAGGCAGCCTGTAGGATGATAGTTGCGGCGCGTTTACGCCGATAATTTTCTCTTTCCCTTCTTCCTTGGATAAGAGCTGTGCAGTGCTTCTGAATTATTCTAACGCTTTTCTCCTTTTTCAAAACGTTAAGTTCCTCCACGAGAGAATTCTGTTTTGTGCATATATGTCGCAATTCTGTTCTCAGAGCGTCCATTTCTTCCTGGTGCTGGCTCTGAGTGTGCATCAATGCATTCTGTAGTGCTTCCGGCACTTCTAATTTTTCCTGAGTCAACTGTTTCTTTACTTTTTCTGCTTGGTCAGTCAAATCTGAATTTTCCAATTTCAGAGTCTCATTTTCTTGCTTTCCAGTCTCTAACTCACTCAGGGCAATCTCATGGGTTTGCTTCAACATTCCCAGCTCTGTGTTCAGACCGTGGTCCTCCAGGCGTGAGTTTTGCACCTCTGTGCTGAGCGCGTGAACCTCTTGTAGAGCCTTCCCGTATTTCTGTTTTAGGATAGCCATTACGGTGTTGGCCTTTTCCAGCCTAGTCGTCACCTCTTCCAGCTCACTCCGTAAGAGAGACTCTGTTTTCTTCAAAGCCTCGTACTCCTGTAAAGCTGGAAGTATACACCTCTGTAATTCGGCGTTCGATTCTCGCTCTTCCATCCAACATTCTCGCTCCTTCTTGCTCCATTCTCGCTCCTTCACCAAATCCTGCCACAGGACTTCATAATTATGGCGGGCAGCTTGGAGTGCAGAAACCAAAGCCTCTTTATCCTGGTTCAAGGATTCAGCTTCCCTTTGCTCCTCCTTTTCCTTTGCCACTGTTCCCATGACAATTCTGCCGGTCACTGCGGTCTGCAGCACATCTCGGCGCCTTTCTGACGCATGTCCTGACAGCGCAGGTTCAAGTGGCTCGGTCACTTCCCCTGTGACTTGAGGAACAGTTTTCTTTTTCTTCTTCTTTCTTTTTGCTTTATTAGCTCCAGAGATATCAGTGGTACTGGGCACACGCTCACTGGTATCAGCTTCCACATCTTGCTTGCACTCATAGGGCGTTGCTTGCTTTTGCAGCTGTTTGTCTTTGAAAATTTTGGGGCACACATCTTCCATGTGACCTACTTTATGACAGGCCCAGCATACTAAATTCATCTGTGGGTACGACTCTCCTCCAGGGGCCACATACGAGTCGTCATCATCATCATCGTATGGCCTGAAGGGACACTGTTTTTCATGATTATGTACATTACAAAACAAACATTTCACGTCGGCCATTTTAGAAACCCGGCAGGGACAATTTGCTAGCTGCAATTTCACTCACTTCAGCAACTTGCATACAGCACTTGCTAGCTGCAAATTCACTCACTTCAGCAAAAGGCATTAGCTTTACAAACAGCACTTGCTAGATGCAATTTTTTTTTTCTTCTTTTTCAGCAAAACATTTTGGTTTTCTGTTTGGGTTCAGGGTGCTATTGCATCCACACTTCGCACATTCTCTGTGTATGCTAGAAGCACAACTGATATACACAGTGGGACAGACTTCACTCATAGCATCTGTACTTTAGTTCAGCTCGGCTGCCATTTTAAACCCCCGCATTTATTTGCAAACCCACAGACTTTTTTAGTGTCTGCCCGCATTCTCCACCATATGTGACAAACGCCCCTCTTTTGTAGCGCTGACGTCTGTCTGGGTTCTTCCCGACACAGTCTTCTAGGGTTAATTATACAACAAACAGGATCATGCAAAGTATTATGCTGCTTAACTCAGGCTTTTGCCTGCTTTATTTTCATCCAAGTAAGGTACTGCAGCTTTAACATGTGAAGGTTAGAGGTACTCAGATACTTTCATTCAGCAGTTCACATATTTCAGTGTTACAATATTTCCCACTCTGTTATTTCAAGAAATAAAACCAAAATCATATAAGCAAAATCCTATCCCTTTCAGGGATCTAACTACACATCAGAATCAGTCTCTCTAACAGCTGCTGGCCAACTAAACTGGTTCCCCAGCTTAAAACAATGCTCTCTCATTTAGGGTCACAAGATACAGCACAGTCTCTTAGCAACAGCAATAACCATTTGTTTTGTCTTATCTGTTCGTGGGGTCCAGGCAAATCCTCTGGTACTGTGATACGTGGAGGGGCCGTCAACCCCGATACTGGAAACAGGGGAGCAGCGATACCCCCAGCCTCCAGGCTCTAAGGAGAGAGAGTGAAATGCAAAACCTCTCTGCTCTAAGTACCTGTGCATGTGATTAGAAGAGCAGGTGAGGGAGAACTAGAGCCATTGTAATCTGTGGTCTGGATTTTCCATCCAGCTGCCTGAGTTAATGGGAAGCTGTGGAACGGATCATTAACTATTCCTGCACTTTCTGCTCTAAAATGGGGCAGAAAGCTGCCTAACATCTTTGGACTATGTCACAATATATATATATATATATATATATATATAATATATATATTAATAACAATTTACTGTAAGATGCCAAATAGGGGATGCAGTATGGACTACATACAAAAGGACTTATAGCCTACTCAGTGGAGACTTGATCTTACACAGCAATTCAAGGAAATGGATGATGAGGCATATCAAAACATAAAAAACAGATGGAACATTGTATATTCAGAACAAGGAAGAACCCCATAAACGGCATTGGGAGAGAGTAAAAAACAAAGATAATGATTATAAATACACAATTGCAGAAAACAATAGTTAGACTCTAATCTTTAATGTAAGCTGCCTAACATCTTTGGACTATGTCACATATCCCCCTCCCCAGCTCACACCTACTGGGGTGAGCGGCCATGGACCTCACTGGGGTGAGCGTCCTACCTGAAATACTTGAGCTAACTCCTCAGTACAACATTAAGTATTCACATGACACGAATATGAACTTTTCCAACGGCAATTATGGACAATAGGTTTCGTCATAAGAGACTATATTTGGCAAACATATTTTGTTGCTCTCTATTAGGGAACTATTTTGAAAAATAAGTGTCTAGCACACATTCTTACAACCCAGGATATGCTAAATATATTCAGAAAACCAGACAATTTCTATTACCTCCCTGGGTTGTTCTACTCTAGAATATGAACCTCATTATATAATTTACCAACTGAAAGGGCCATCAACCCTGTATATTAATTTGTAGTTTAGCTACATTTTCAACACAGAGAACCAATATAACATTGTAATATTGACAAAATGCTTATTCTAGCTAGAGGCCTAATATACCTTAACTACAATAGCTTATTTGCATAGTTAAGTGTCCGTGACATAGTCCACACATGTAATAACAAAAAGAAATATCGGTCAATTCCCCAAACACATTTTTTTTTTTTTTTTTCTTTGACTTCCAGTCCATTACATTTCCTGACTTTATTTCATAGGCTGCTGCAACCTGCAAATGACTGGACTGTTTCTTTAGCCTCTGACAGAACTCTGGGGCCGGATAGTCTTTGTCTTTATATTGTGGCCCAGAGTGGCGAGATCCGGAAAAATTCAAGGCCAGCGTTGACCTTCGTCGCTTTTGCTTTGCAACCTTTGAACCTTTATGGTACTTCTTACTGCCATGTATTTTCTCAAGACCATCACTCTCAGAGATTTGGGATTTCCCCTCTGGGGCAATTATATGGTATTTAGAAGATGAAGCACTGATTACCTTGATGGGGTTCTCACTAACTCCGGCTGTACCCTGTGGCATTTTACCTTTGCAGCCGGCAGGCATGTAGTGTTGGGCCTCTCTTTCCTGAGGCCTACATTTATAAAGGCGGAAATACCGCTGTATAACCAGTGACGCATTTCTCAGGGTTTGATAGTGAATCCTGATCTGTGTCATCCTAGTCAGAGACTGGATCTTTATAGTTGCTCCTTTCATAATGAGGAACCTGTTTCGTACCATGCGGGCACGGTAGAATGATTGAAGTACACAGGCTGCTTTATTCCGGCGATTAAACTGACGAATTTTCATCCCTCTGTAGGCAGCCTGTAGGATGATAGTTGCGGCGCGTTTACGCCGATAATTTTCTCTTTCCCTTCTTCCTTGGATAAGAGCTGTGCAGTGCTTCTGAATTATTCTAACGCTTTTCTCCTTTTTCAAAACGTTAAGTTCCTCCACGAGAGAATTCTGTTTTGTGCATATATGTCGCAATTCTGTTCTCAGAGCGTCCATTTCTTCCTGGTGCTGGCTCTGAGTGTGCATCAATGCATTCTGTAGTGCTTCCGGCACTTCTAATTTTTCCTGAGTCAACTGTTTCTTTACTTTTTCTGCTTGGTCAGTCAAATCTGAATTTTCCAATTTCAGAGTCTCATTTTCTTGCTTTCCAGTCTCTAACTCACTCAGGGCAATCTCATGGGTTTGCTTCAACATTCCCAGCTCTGTGTTCAGACCGTGGTCCTCCAGGCGTGAGTTTTGCACCTCTGTGCTGAGCGCGTGAACCTCTTGTAGAGCCTTCCCGTATTTCTGTTTTAGGATAGCCATTACGGTGTTGGCCTTTTCCAGCCTAGTCGTCACCTCTTCCAGCTCACTCCGTAAGAGAGACTCTGTTTTCTTCAAAGCCTCGTACTCCTGTAAAGCTGGAAGTATACACCTCTGTAATTCGGCGTTCGATTCTCGCTCTTCCATCCAACATTCTCGCTCCTTCTTGCTCCATTCTCGCTCCTTCACCAAATCCTGCCACAGGACTTCATAATTATGGCGGGCAGCTTGGAGTGCAGAAACCAAAGCCTCTTTATCCTGGTTCAAGGATTCAGCTTCCCTTTGCTCCTCCTTTTCCTTTGCCACTGTTCCCATGACAATTCTGCCGGTCACTGCGGTCTGCAGCACATCTCGGCGCCTTTCTGACGCATGTCCTGACAGCGCAGGTTCAAGTGGCTCGGTCACTTCCCCTGTGACTTGAGGAACAGTTTTCTTTTTCTTCTTCTTTCTTTTTGCTTTATTAGCTCCAGAGATATCAGTGGTACTGGGCACACGCTCACTGGTATCAGCTTCCACATCTTGCTTGCACTCATAGGGCGTTGCTTGCTTTTGCAGCTGTTTGTCTTTGAAAATTTTGGGGCACACATCTTCCATGTGACCTACTTTATGACAGGCCCAGCATACTAAATTCATCTGTGGGTACGACTCTCCTCCAGGGGCCACATACGAGTCGTCATCATCATCATCGTATGGCCTGAAGGGACACTGTTTTTCATGATTATGTACATTACAAAACAAACATTTCACGTCGGCCATTTTAGAAACCCGGCAGGGACAATTTGCTAGCTGCAATTTCACTCACTTCAGCAACTTGCATACAGCACTTGCTAGCTGCAAATTCACTCACTTCAGCAAAAGGCATTAGCTTTACAAACAGCACTTGCTAGATGCAATTTTTTTTTTCTTCTTTTTCAGCAAAACATTTTGGTTTTCTGTTTGGGTTCAGGGTGCTATTGCATCCACACTTCGCACATTCTCTGTGTATGCTAGAAGCACAACTGATATACACAGTGGGACAGACTTCACTCATAGCATCTGTACTTTAGTTCAGCTCGGCTGCCATTTTAAACCCCCGCATTTATTTGCAAACCCACAGACTTTTTTAGTGTCTGCCCGCATTCTCCACCATATGTGACAAACGCCCCTCTTTTGTAGCGCTGACGTCTGTCTGGGTTCTTCCCGACACAGTCTTCTAGGGTTAATTATACAACAAACAGGATCATGCAAAGTATTATGCTGCTTAACTCAGGCTTTTGCCTGCTTTATTTTCATCCAAGTAAGGTACTGCAGCTTTAACATGTGAAGGTTAGAGGTACTCAGATACTATCATTCAGCAGTTCACATATTTCAGTGTTACAATATTTCCCACTCTGTTATTTCAAGAAATAAAACCAAAATCATATAAGCAAAATCCTATCCCTTTCAGGGATCTAACTACACATCAGAATCAGTCTCTCTAACAGCTGCTGGCCAACTAAACTGGTTCCCCAGCTTAAAACAATGCTCTCTCATTTAGGGTCACAAGATACAGCACAGTCTCTTAGCAACAGCAATAACCATTTGTTTTGTCTTATCTGTTCGTGGGGTCCAGGCAAATCCTCTGGTACTGTGATACGTGGAGGGGCCGTCAACCCCGATACTGGAAACAGGGGAGCAGCGATACCCCCAGCCTCCAGGCTTTAAGGAGAGAGAGTGAAATGCAAAACCTCTCTGCTCTAAGTACCTGTGCATGTGATTAGAAGAGCAGGTGAGGGAGAACTAGAGCCATTGTAATCTGTGGTCTGGATTTTCCATCCAGCTGCCTGAGTTAATGGGAAGCTGTGGAACGGATCATTAACTATTCCTGCACTTTCTGCTCTAAAATGGGGCAGAAAGCTGCCTAACATCTTTGGACTATGTCACAATATATATATATATATATATATATATATATATAATATATATATTAATAACAATTTACTGTAAGATGCCAAATAGGGGATGCAGTATGGACTACATACAAAAGGACTTATAGCCTACTCAGTGGAGACTTGATCTTACACAGCAATTCAAGGAAATGGATGATGAGGCATATCAAAACATAAAAAACAGATGGAACATTGTATATTCAGAACAAGGAAGAACCCCATAAACGGCATTGGGAGAGAGTAAAAAACAAAGATAATGATTATAAATACACAATTGCAGAAAACAATAGTTAGACTCTAATCTTTAATGTAAGCTGCCTAACATCTTTGGACTATGTCACATATCCCCCTCCCCAGCTCACACCTACTGGGGTGAGCGGCCATGGACCTCACTGGGGTGAGCGTCCTACCTGAAATACTTGAGCTAACTCCTCAGTACAACATTAAGTATTCACATGACACGAATATGAACTTTTCCAACGGCAATTATGGACAATAGGTTTCGTCATAAGAGACTATATTTGGCAAACATATTTTGTTGCTCTCTATTAGGGAACTATTTTGAAAAATAAGTGTCTAGCACACATTCTTACAACCCAGGATATGCTAAATATATTCAGAAAACCAGACAATTTCTATTACCTCCCTGGGTTGTTCTACTCTAGAATATGAACCTCATTATATAATTTACCAACTGAAAGGGCCATCAACCCTGTATATTAATTTGTAGTTTAGCTACATTTTCAACACAGAGAACCAATATAACATTGTAATATTGACAAAATGCTTATTCTAGCTAGAGGCCTAATATACCTTAACTACAATAGCTTATTTGCATAGTTAAGTGTCCATGACATAGTCCACACATGTAATAACAAAAAGAAATATCGGTCAATTCCCCAAACACATTTTTTTTTTTTTTTTTTTTTCTTTGACTTCCAGTCCATTACATTTCCTGACTTTATTTCATAGGCTGCTGCAACCTGCAAATGACTGTACTGTTTCTTTAGCCTCTGACAGAACTCTGGGGCCGGATAGTCTTTGTCTTTATATTGTGGCCCAGAGTGGCGAGATCCGGAAAAATTCAAGGCCAGCGTTGACCTTCGTCGCTTTTGCTTTGCAACCTTTGAACCTTTATGGTACTTCTTACTGCCATGTATTTTCTCAAGACCATCACTCTCAGAGATTTGGGATTTCCCCTCTGGGGCAATTATATGGTATTTAGAAGATGAAGTACTGATTACCTTGATGGGGTTCTCACTAACTCCGGCTGTACCCTGTGGCATTTTACCTTTGCAGCCGGCAGGCATGTAGTGTTGGGCCTCTCTTTCCTGAGGCCTACATTTATAAAGGCGGAAATACCGCTGTATAACCAGTGACGCATTTCTCAGGGTTTGATAGTGAATCCTGATCTGTGTCATCCTAGTCAGAGACTGGATCTTTATAGTTGCTCCTTTCATAATGAGGAACCTGTTTCGTACCATGCGGGCACGGTAGAATGATTGAAGTACACAGGCTGCTTTATTCCGGCGATTAAACTGACGAATTTTCATCCCTCTGTAGGCAGCCTGTAGGATGATAGTTGCGGCGCGTTTACGCCGATAATTTTCTCTTTCCCTTCTTCCTTGGATAAGAGCTGTGCAGTGCTTCTGAATTATTCTAACGCTTTTCTCCTTTTTCAAAACGTTAAGTTCCTCCACGAGAGAATTCTGTTTTGTGCATATATGTCGCAATTCTGTTCTCAGAGCGTCCATTTCTTCCTGGTGCTGGCTCTGAGTGTGCATCAATGCATTCTGTAGTGCTTCCGGCACTTCTAATTTTTCCTGAGTCAACTGTTTCTTTACTTTTTCTGCTTGGTCAGTCAAATCTGAATTTTCCAATTTCAGAGTCTCATTTTCTTGCTTTCCAGTCTCTAACTCACTCAGGGCAATCTCATGGGTTTGCTTCAACATTCCCAGCTCTGTGTTCAGACCGTGGTCCTCCAGGCGTGAGTTTTGCACCTCTGTGCTGAGCGCGTGAACCTCTTGTAGAGCCTTCCCGTATTTCTGTTTTAGGATAGCCATTACGGTGTTGGCCTTTTCCAGCCTAGTCGTCACCTCTTCCAGCTCACTCCGTAAGAGAGACTCTGTTTTCTTCAAAGCCTCGTACTCCTGTAAAGCTGGAAGTATACACCTCTGTAATTCGGCGTTCGATTCTCGCTCTTCCATCCAACATTCTCGCTCCTTCTTGCTCCATTCTCGCTCCTTCACCAAATCCTGCCACAGGACTTCATAATTATGGCGGGCAGCTTGGAGTGCAGAAACCAAAGCCTCTTTATCCTGGTTCAAGGATTCAGCTTCCCTTTGCTCCTCCTTTTCCTTTGCCACTGTTCCCATGACAATTCTGCCGGTCACTGCGGTCTGCAGCACATCTCGGCGCCTTTCTGACGCATGTCCTGACAGCGCAGGTTCAAGTGGCTCGGTCACTTCCCCTGTGACTTGAGGAACAGTTTTCTTTTTCTTCTTCTTTCTTTTTGCTTTATTAGCTCCAGAGATATCAGTGGTACTGGGCACACGCTCACTGGTATCAGCTTCCACATCTTGCTTGCACTCATAGGGCGTTGCTTGCTTTTGCAGCTGTTTGTCTTTGAAAATTTTGGGGCACACATCTTCCATGTGACCTACTTTATGACAGGCCCAGCATACTAAATTCATCTGTGGGTACGACTCTCCTCCAGGGGCCACATACGAGTCGTCATCATCATCATCGTATGGCCTGAAGGGACACTGTTTTTCATGATTATGTACATTACAAAACAAACATTTCACGTCGGCCATTTTAGAAACCCGGCAGGGACAATTTGCTAGCTGCAATTTCACTCACTTCAGCAACTTGCATACAGCACTTGCTAGCTGCAAATTCACTCACTTCAGCAAAAGGCATTAGCTTTACAAACAGCACTTGCTAGATGCAATTTTTTTTTTCTTCTTTTTCAGCAAAACATTTTGGTTTTCTGTTTGGGTTCAGGGTGCTATTGCATCCACACTTCGCACATTCTCTGTGTATGCTAGAAGCACAACTGATATACACAGTGGGACAGACTTCACTCATAGCATCTGTACTTTAGTTCAGCTCGGCTGCCATTTTAAACCCCCGCATTTATTTGCAAACCCACAGACTTTTTTAGTGTCTGCCCGCATTCTCCACCATATGTGACAAACGCCCCTCTTTTGTAGCGCTGACGTCTGTCTGGGTTCTTCCCGACACAGTCTTCTAGGGTTAATTATACAACAAACAGGATCATGCAAAGTATTATGCTGCTTAACTCAGGCTTTTGCCTGCTTTATTTTCATCCAAGTAAGGTACTGCAGCTTTAACATGTGAAGGTTAGAGGTACTCAGATACTTTCATTCAGCAGTTCACATATTTCAGTGTTACAATATTTCCCACTCTGTTATTTCAAGAAATAAAACCAAAATCATATAAGCAAAATCCTATCCCTTTCAGGGATCTAACTACACATCAGAATCAGTCTCTCTAACAGCTGCTGGCCAACTAAACTGGTTCCCCAGCTTAAAACAATGCTCTCTCATTTAGGGTCACAAGATACAGCACAGTCTCTTAGCAACAGCAATAACCATTTGTTTTGTCTTATCTGTTCGTGGGGTCCAGGCAAATCCTCTGGTACTGTGATACGTGGAGGGGCCGTCAACCCCGATACTGGAAACAGGGGAGCAGCGATACCCCCAGCCTCCAGGCTCTAAGGAGAGAGAGTGAAATGCAAAACCTCTCTGCTCTAAGTACCTGTGCATGTGATTAGAAAAGCAGGTGAGGGAGAACTAGAGCCATTGTAATCTGTGGTCTGGATTTTCCATCCAGCTGCCTGAGTTAATGGGAAGCTGTGGAACGGATCATTAACTATTCCTGCACTTTCTGCTCTAAAATGGGGCAGAAAGCTGCCTAACATCTTTGGACTATGTCACAATATATATATATATATATAATATATATATTAATAACAATTTACTGTAAGATGCCAAATAGGGGATGCAGTATGGACTACATACAAAAGGACTTATAGCCTACTCAGTGGAGACTTGATCTTACACAGCAATTCAAGGAAATGGATGATGAGGCATATCAAAACATAAAAAACAGATGGAACATTGTATATTCAGAACAAGGAAGAACCCCATAAACGGCATTGGGAGAGAGTAAAAAACAAAGATAATGATTATAAATACACAATTGCAGAAAACAATAGTTAGACTCTAATCTTTAATGTAAGAATGGACCGATTTGATTGTGTACCAACGGAGGAAGAGGCAGCTAATGTAGCTGTTAATAGCATTATTGAAACAGAATTTGTTAAATTAGAAATATTACTCACAAAGGATACAAAACAATGGTGGGATTTAACATCTCTAGAAAAGGACAAAAGCTGTGGGAGGATCCCTAGAGATCTGAGAATTAAAAAAAAATCCTTCTTTTGACCTGGAAGACAATGAATTTGTCAGTAATTGGAATACAACTTTGGATAAGTGTTCACATGAATTAATAGATTTAATCATTAAAAAAAAAACTGAAATACACTTAAAAAGTATTGATGAGGAGATAGATATTATTAAAGAGAAATTAACTCCATTAGAGAACGCAACAGAGTTCAAAGAGATGGATAAATTATTACAGAAAAAATTTGACACTCTTGAAAAGGATCTCAACTTTGTAAAAATGAAAAAATTCAGGAGGGATGAAGAGGATTATCAGAAAGGAGAACAGAGGAGTTGGAATCAGACTAGGAACAAAAAGATCACAAGAATATACAGTAAGGATAAGGGTAATGATACTCATTATAATAAAAAGATGAAATACTACAAAAGACCTAACGAGTATATATAACATAGAACTCCTTCAAGGGAAAAAATGGAAACAAGGTACCATGATAGACGAGATTCACAACAAGAAAATAGGGGTTCTTTTACTACTGTAGTGCCGACGAGTATTCTAAAACAAATCTGGGGCAATCACCAACAAGACCCAGGTACATGCTGGGTACATGCTGGGTACATGCTGGGTACATCCTGGGAACATGCTGCAGCATTTCAGTGACATTTCTGCAGACAGGCTAATGCCCATCGGATTAACAGTGGGGGTCAGCGGGGGTCCCTGGCAGTCCCATTCATTCAGGGACCCTGCTGTTAATCCGATGGGCCATTAGTCTCCTCAGAAATGTTACTGAAATGTTGAAGCACGTACCCAGCATGTACCTGGGTCTTGTTGGTGATAGCCCCAGATTTTCCAAGGCAAGTTTAAGGCAAGTTTTAGAATACTCGTCGGCGCACACTTGTAATAGTAATCAATCCCATCATCTTTCACATGATCGTGACAGGGCCAATTATACGCCGATCGATCAGGTAAAAAGAAATAGAAGAGAGAAAGATAGAAATACAAAATCACATGCATCCCCGAATAAGAAAAAAAGATCCAGAAACAAGGGATAGGGGGAGGAAAGAGACCTTGCCTAATCATCGTGGTACTGATAAGTTAGAGGATTTGTAGGGGCAGAGGGCCCATCCACTCTGTGGGACACGGCGAACAGATTTCTCCCATTGGAGGAGAGAAAGTCCAGAGTTCCCTCGAAAATAGGAAGAAGTTCAAAGGAAAGAGGGGGAGACAAAAGAGAACAGGAGGTAAAAAGGTCCTCCAAGCAGTAGATAGTGTTTTCAATTTGAGCTCATTGTCCTTAACGGAATCACAAAATAGTGTTATGGCTAAAGGGTTATCCTTTGCACCTATGAGGGGTGCAAGTAACTTTGACCTTTTCATAGATGCTAATAAGTTTCTGAGGAAATTCACTATTAAGAGATTCTTCTTGGGTAGGAATTTGGAACCAAGGGTGGAAGTAGAAAGTTCCTCCTGTCTTTCAACAGGAAAGACAGTTCATCCACTTGGATTTAAAGATGAAGTCCACCTTCTACCCCCACCATTCAAAGGGGAATCATTTGGAAGTTTTATTCCCAATGGTGACGAAAGATTTCGAATAACTCACAAGTACGGGTATCAAACAGAGAGAGAATTTAACAAAAAGAGAGAAAGATGCCCTTATGGAGCTTATGGAGAATTACATATTGTAATGAAACAGGCGGACAAGGGAGAGGGCGTTGTAGTTATGGATCAGATTAAATATATAAAGATTTTCTTGTATTGTTACAATCATGAAAGTTTGGGATAACAGAGACTTTTAGAAGTACTGTACAGCTTAACCCCGTTATAGCGCGACCCGTTATAACGCAAATATGGTTGTAACGCGATTTTCACGTGGCTCCCACACTGCCACACTGCCACACTGCACACATTACCAGCACACACTCTCACTGCACACACTCTCACTGCACACACTCTCACTACACTCACTCTCACTGCACACACTGCACACTGCACACACTGCACACTCCTCACAGCACACACTCTCACTGCACACTGCTCACAGCACACACTCTCACTGCACACTGTACACACTCTCACTGCACACTGCATACACTCTCACTGCACACTGCACACTGCACCTACTCCCAGCACTCACTGCACACACTCTCACTGCACACACTCCCAGCACTCACTGCACACTGCTCACAGCACACTGCTCACAGCACACTGCACACACTCTCACTGCACACTGCTCACAGCACACACCACACTACACACTGCTCACAGCACACACTCTCACTGCACACACTGCACACTGCACACACTGCACACTGCTCACAGCACACACTCTCACTGCACACTGATCACAGCACACACTCTCACTGCACACGACACACACTCTCACTGCACACTGCACACACTCCAAGCACTCACTGCACACACTCTCACTGTACACACTCCCAGCACTCACTGCACACTGCTCACAGCACACACTCTCACTGCACACACTGCACACTGCACACTGCGTTGGGAGGAGGGGGGGTGGTGTGGATGCCGGTAGGGGGGGGGGGGTGAGTGAGGAGCAGGCTGGGAATCGGAGGGTCGCGTGGGCTAGGCACAAAACTGAATATGCCGCGGAGGACCGGTAGGTGTGGGGGCCTCGGGCGGGGGAGGAAGTGGATGCCAGTGGAGGGGGATGGATGCCGGTGGTGGGAGGTAAGGAGCAGTTTGTGGCTTGACTCGGATGGCCGCTGCTGGGGGACGTGTAGGGCTTCCGGCCACCTTTTCCTTCCTTCCCTCCTTCCTTACTCCCTCCCTCCCGATCGGGCGCGCAGCAGCCATTTTTTTTTAAATTAGTGCGACCCCGGTTCTAGCGCGGTCGGATCGGGTGGCCCCCGAGGACCGCGCTATAATGGGGTTTAGCTGTATTTGAAGAAATTCTAGTTAGGAAAGACGATACAATTACAACGTCAAAAGTTTTATGGGAATATATTTTTCCACATATTCTTGAGTAAGTACTCATTTCCCATGTCAGGTTATGAAAGTTACATGTGAAATATTAGGGATTTGAAAAAGATTGAATGTACCGTATCCACAATCAGTTGGTATTGTGGAGTGCAAGAATCAGATTTACCATTTAGAATGTAAAAATCTGTCTTCTCCTGAAATTTCTAAACTTTTTAAAGGGGTGGGGGGGAGAAAGAGAACATTATGATATATTTTTTATGAAAATAAGTTAAGAAAATTACAATATCATTGATATTATGGGTTAGACAATGTTAAAGGTACAAAGGTTATCGGATTTTGTGATTATATACGTAACAAATGCAGACAGCAAAGATTTGGGTCCACATGGACTAAGATAAATTATGTGTATCAATAGAAAAGTACTTCTTTATTTTACAGGTCATACTGTATGTAATTGTATTATGCATGAAGGATACTATTGGATGATGGATGGTCAGAATCAAGAAAAAGGAGAAAAAGCAACAAGAATCATCACCTATGGGACTGAATATTTATTTTTAGGAAAAAGATCAAAATTACTTTTTTTTTGTTATTACTATTGGGACAATTGGAAAAAAGTACAAAGGGGTATTACATCTCAAGGAAATAACGCAATTTGCCAGAAGAATTTGTATTTGTTCTAAATTATACAGATGTAAGTACTGTATGGGTAAAAAAATTATTGGGTTGTAGAAATGATGTATGGACAAGACTTTTTTTAATACCCATATTTGGAAAAGAAAGAGTTTTAGTTCCTATGACAGTACTATGAATACCTATAAGTAATATTCAATTATTATAGTCTCAGATATCCTGAATTTGTTTTTGACACAATTACAGCAAGGCTTGAAAAAGTTGATTTTTATGCTTGTTAACATTTCAATTCCAAAATATTTTTTTTACCACACCAAGCCAAGATTATTTATCATTCCTGTTTTTTAACCATATTTTATGTTTAGTTTGAATTGAGACAGTAAATACATTTCATGATTTTGTTACTCCTGTACACATTCCAAGGTTTTATTAAAATAATTTAATTGTATTGGAGGAAATCCAATAGGAATATATTTACATGAGATACAGGTCAATGGGCCTCATGCAGTAAGCGACGAATATGTGAAATCGGCAAGCTTACCGATTAGTCATGTTATTGGCGATTTTCCCTCTCCGTATGCAGTAAGTGCCGAATGTCTTCAAAATGAAGCCGAAAGCAAATCCGCCCACTCTCACGATGATTTGCCGATCACACACAGGTGTATCGGCGTGCGTGGCGGGGTGCTGTTAGGTTGCCCAATCAAAAATCTTGCTGAATCAGGCGAAGCAAGCATGTATTGGATAGCGCGCCATATTTAAAGGCAACGTGTACTGTTAATCATTCTCTGTGTTGTTGGGAGTGAGAGAGAGAGAGACGCACAGAGCTGGGTGATTTAATATTTGCATATTGACTGAGAGACTTGTTGTGTATTGTGAGAGCTTTGTCCTTTGTTGTTTTGTTTACATCTTTGTCTTGTTTTCAACGTGGAAGTGTTTCGTGTGATTGGCTGTACATTTGTTTTCTGTTTTTTGTGAGTGCTGTAAGTATGCCCGGAAAGCGTGGGAAGAGTGATGCTGGTGGGAGTGGTAGTGCTACTCGTGCGAGTACGCGTCAGAGTGAACGTACTGTTCAGGCGAGTGCTGTTGCTAGGAGTTCGAGTGCTGTTGCTGGGAGTGGGAGTGCTGTTGCTGGGAGTGGGAGTGCTGTTGGTCAGAGTGGGAGTGCTGGGAGTGGGAGTGCTGTTGCTGGGAGTGGGAGTGCTGTTGGTCGAAGTGGGAGTGCTGTTGCTGGGAGTGGGAGTGCTGTTGGTGGCTCAGTTGCTGATGGGGTGTCTGGTGGTGGCGTGCTTGCTGGTGGCCAGCTTTTGGAGTCTCTTCCATTGGAAGAAGGAGAGTCCAGTCAGCACCAGGCAAGCTTTGAGCCTAAACATGCTCGGAAGAGACGTGTGGAGAAGCCACGTAATCCTCGCTTCAATGACCAAGAAAATAGGGCTCTTGTCACTGGGATTCTGGAGCACTATGACAGTCTCTATGGACATTTAGTAGGTAAGTGTACCTTTCCATTTATTCTTCAAATACATGTGATCCTAGGTCATGTGAGTTTTGTTAATATGCAAATATGGGTACAGAATATCTTTCTATGTTAATTAGTGTGGAAACACAGCTTTTTATCATGCGTTACAAGGACAAAAAAACTCAGGCGTACAATTTGCGATAACTGCATACAATATTAATGCAACCTTGCTTACATGTATAGGTTTAGTAGTGAATGCTCATGTGCTTCACATATTACACCTAAAACAGCATGTTTGCTTTCTCTTGGAACAGCTAGCAGTGTAGGAAACTGGTGGTTGTATTATTATTAATTAACGTCATATATTTTGTATGTTTTTCAAGGGCAGACAAGTTCATCAAGCAAAAAAGAAATGTGGGACACAATAGTAATTGGTGTCAATGCGTGTGGGGATCGTGTCAGGGACAAGCGGAATTGTCGCAAGAGATTTGACGATATTAGGTCAAAATTAAAACAGAAAATACAAGACCAACGCGTGCATGCTACTGGCACTGGAGGTGGCCCGTCACCACAGCGTCTGATATTAACTCCATTGGAGGAGCTGCTTCGGGGAAAATTACTTCCCGTCGTCGTGGAGGGTTTGCCCGGTGACAGGGACATCGGAATTTATCCCTCACAATTTCCACCAGGTGAGAAATATTACTGTACTAGGCGTGTCGTTGCTTACAGTTATTTTAAACATTTCCGCTGCTTTTTATAGTGTCTTCCCAATATAAGCATACCTACATCTATATATGTATATGTCTGTTTCTCTCTCTCTCTCTCTCTCTCTCTCTCAGTCTCTCTCTCTCTCTCTCTCTCTCTCTCTCTCTCTCTCTCTATATATATATATATGTGTGTCAAATTAGACATATATGTTGTAGTCCTACTAAAAGCAGTAACTAATATACCACGTTGCATTGCGTGCTCATTTGCATGTGAATTCCCACAATGCTTTGCTGCAGTGGAAGCAATTTATGGTGGGCGAAGATGGGGAACAACAGGGTAGCACACATGTGTAACACATGCTAATGAGAAATTATTACTAGCTACTGTTAGAGAACATAAATATGTATAATATTAATGTGTATATTATTTATTTAACTCCTACAAACACGACATTACTGCCTATTCTAATCATGCATCGAATATATTGCATGCAACGGCCTACAAACATCACTAACACAAACAAATGTCTACTTGTTTATTAAAAGGTCCATTTTTGCTTTATGTCATATACAGACAGCATAATGAGGCACACGTAGCATATGTTATGTCATTGTGTTCATAACTTGCACACTTCAGACGACTATTTTGCTCCTCTACCATTGTGTTAAAGCAGCTGCAATGAATATGTCATCACAGCATACACGTCAACAGAGGGGGTGGGGTTCAGCACACACCCAAATTACAGGGTCATCTTACGGTCAACTTAGTTCACACCATTTTCACCTGTTTGAAGTAATAGTAAGGTCTGCCTGATTAGGGTTTTTGGGGAAGGGAATACCGTTCTTACAACCTGACTAGCAAAGTGAAGGTAATCACACTCATTTGAAAGCTTAACTCTAGGTACTAAATCCCCCAACAAGTCATTACTTATCAAACCGTACGTCACACATTCGTTCACTCATATCTATAGTTCAACTGATATCAACACATTATCACACACTGCATGTGTTGTGTTGTTGAGTGACAGACACATTCAGGTGTGCCACAGCTTCTATTAATGTACCACACATATCCTCTACCAAAAACGAAGCTTTTTGCTATATGACCACCTTCATGATAACCATTGTGAATGTTCATCTCATGATACTTATGTACATTATGATACTGATATGACGACACAACATATGATTTGTATCTACAAATGTAATCAATTTATCCTAACGCATTACTGCAGAAACATAGTATGTTGTATGTTAGGGGACTCAAAAGTTCTAAGTACACAGGCATGTACATTGTTATTACACCTATTTATGTTCACTTTCTCACACACATTTTCGGTTAAGGAACTGATGCTGTTAGTTACTCATAAATACAGAACATACAATAACTGTTTGTTCAATATTTACACATGTAAATGTACAACTGATGTTATTGTTATATATAGTTACCCCTGGAGGACATGTGTCACCTGAGACGGAACAAGTGTCTTCACCTGGGTCATGCAGCTCAACACACCTAGAAGGTGTGTGTATGAGGTGGTGGCCATATAATATGTGCACTTCTATATGTTATGTTGTCATGTTCATTATTTGTTTTGCACATGTTCTTTAAATAGGATTACTTAGTGTCAGTGAAAATGAAGTGTAAGGCAACATGTATTGTGTTAGTGATGTGAACTATCATGTAGGAGTTGTGAGTTTAGAGCAAGTTTTCATTCATTCATATTTCATACTGAGTCCAAACATTATTCGTAAGTCAAGGTAGTTTTTAATGGGACGTTATAAAACGTATGGAAACATGTTAGTTGTTACTTATGACACAGTATAATTACATAGTAAAACAGCAGAGATTAACATGCCATTTCATAATGTGTACATTTATTTTAGAACATGATGATGAAGATGAAGATGAAGATGATGATGCCACCATAGACACAGAAAAGCAACCAAGTGACCATGAACAGGTTCCCATTGAAACAGTTACACAGCCAATTCGTCCATCAAGTAACACATACGATGCAATAGTAGCTTCAGAGGGAAAAATTGTGGAAGCTGAAAATCGTCGCCATTCTGATCTGATGACAGTGCTCGAAAGGATGATTTCACTGCAGGAACAAACGATATCACAATTGGCACATCTCCACAGAGTCTTCATTGAAGTGCCTAAACAAATGCAAACAATAAACACGTCATTAGAAGCAATGGTTGTGCAGCAAACACAAGCTAATTACTTGAGAATGACTACTGTACCCAATTTCAACTTCAACACCTCACAGGCAGGATCTTTACATGCTGGTAATTTTTCACCACATGCATCTGATCTTCATTCCCCAGGTCCGAATTTTACCGGTCAAGTAGCAGACATTTCTGTGCAGGTTCCTGACGACATCCTACCGCTGCTATCTGTAGAAAATCAGGAGCTGACACCTACAAAGGAGGCGGCAAAAACAACAAAGCACAAGCAGTTACTACTGACCAGTTTTTCGACACAAACAAAAAAACCCACACATGAAACGGACCAACCATCAGTTGTGCAGTGTCTACCAACTTGCTCACATGTGTCAGTGGGCACAAGCCCTGTCGGTGAGTCACTGCCCACAAGCCCTGTCTGTGAACAGTCACTGGCCACAAGCCCTGTCGGTGAACAGTCACTGCCCACAAGCCCTGTCGGTGAGTCACTGCCCACAAGCCCTGTCGGTGAGTCACTGCCCACAAGCCCTGTCGGTGAGTCACTGCCCACAAGCCCTGTCCGTGAAGTGCCAGAGGCCAGAAGCCCTGCCCGTGAAGTGCCAGAGGCCACTCAAAGTGGCTCTGTTATGGCTAAAGTTGTTGCAAAACGAAAAAGGAAAATCCAAGAGACAACAAGCAGGCCTGTTACTCGCTCTCAAAAGGAAAAAAAATAATAAATGTTTTAATTCACTAAATATGTCTTTGGCCTTGTTTTGTTGACTTCAGATTATCTAATTAATATTGTATGTATGCTGAAGACCGTGTTGTTTCCAAACTTTCAAGTATGTTCTTGTACACGTGAAGTTTTGGAAATGTTAACAGTCCTAATTAATGAATAGTGTTATTAATATTGATGTATTAATCATCTGTTCAGTAATGGTCCACCAGGAGCCAGTTGCTATGTTTAGAGAAGCTGCCATTGACTTACCTGCAAAACATTGTATTTGGGTGTGTTACATGATGTAATCATTGCATGTTAATATTATTCACATGCAATTAAAAACACACATGTATTTAACTGCAAACATCTTTCTGGTCCGTGTACAGCAGGATTAAGTGTAAAATATTACTTACCTTCACCTTGCTTGCCCATTGTAATGTTGTCCTTTAATCATTTATGTGTTCTTGTTTCAAGAACATATCTGTGATTGTATACTAATATATATGTAGTATGTATGGATATATGTACACACACACAGTGTGTGTGTGTGTATATATATATATATATATATATATATATATATATATATATATATATATATATATATAATATATATACACACACTGTGTATATATATATATATAATATATATACACACACTGTGTGTGTGTATGTATATATATATATTGTACTATCTAAACTGGTATAGATGTATTTTCAAAAAACATACTCTTCATGCTTCCTTGTGAAAACACAGTATTTTAATAATACAGGCCTAATGTTTGTGAACTATACTAACTGTGAGCCTATAACAGTATTGGCCTAAAACAAATGTTTATTACTTAATTAACTCATGTTTATCACCATTTAAATAGGTTTCATATAAGGCCTACTTACTGCCATCAATATGTTCTTTGTGCACCTGCATTACAGAGATATTATTGGTTGTAACACTACAGGCCTTATAAATTAAAAAAAAACCTTGTTTGATGGTAAATCACATTTACCAGACAGGTCAATGCAATAGGCCATAACACATTTTAAGCCTCTATTATTTAAACCTTTAAAAAAATCACACCAATGTAAAAACACTCTTTACATATAAACCCTTAAATATTGTAATATACACACACATTAAGTTTGGTTTTACAGACATTATATATAAATAATATATAATATATATATATTTATGAGAGAGATCTATATATCTACATATACTGTACACATGTACTTAAACTCTGATGCAGACAGGGAGTTAACCAGACTTTCAAATAGAGACAGAAATTTATGGGGGAAAAAAAAAATTACTTTTGCAGGTGTGTGTGTATTTCATTATATGGCTGTGTAAGCACTATTTTCATAAAGTGGACTATGTTTTTTTGCTCAACCCACAATGTTTCTTAATTAAAAGTCTACAAATGTTTTGAGAAACAAGATAAAAGTTGCTACATGTTGCTCAGTCAAATGGCTATCACAAACCACAAATGTGAAACCAATTATTTCTAGACCTACAATTGGTGCGTGAAACAAGGAGTACAAGTTGAAACATTGTGTGACCTTGAAAAGGAAAGACACAAAATAGTTAGCATTTGAACGGTTTCATTCTTATGAGCAAAGAACATAGCACTACACACATCATTTCTGATAATCTGCAATGGCTGAAGATTTACTGTAGTTAAAAATATGCATCCGCACAAGGGTTACAGGCTCATGATAGCAGAAGCGATTATGTCAGCTACGGGCCACAAAGCCAACGTGGGACAAATCTATGATTTGATTAGAGCAAAGTATCCTTATTACGCAGAACCTGGGCATGCGCGAAATTTCAAATCCTCAGTAAGATTCACTTTATCAACTAATGACTGTTTTGAACGTGTGCAGGATAAGCTACAAGACAGGTATGGTTTTTGGAAGATTGCTAAGGAAAAACAATTCACCGTTGAAGACGGCACACATATTATGCTAAATGGCATATTTATTCCTAATGCCAATAGCAATGGATCCGCTACTACTGTTCCGTGTGAATCGAAACCTGCTGCAATATATGCACCCTCCATTCCTGAAACCCACATTGTACAAGAACATAACTACTATGATTATGTACCAAGCCTTTCTGCTGAAAATGCATTACAATGGGTACCCGAAGAAATGAACCTACCTCCGGACCAATTGTTTGAAGAAAGCTGTGGCGATTCCTATGAGCGCTTCATGGAGGAGATGTGTGTCATACAGGATTCAGCATTTGGGTCAAGCGTGGATGCAAATGCCTTGGTTTTCTGGAGCGACCAGTTGCAGGCAGACGAAGTGTTACTTCTACAAGAATGGTAAATATAACAATCGTTATGCGTTGACTTAGCGTTAAAAGTTTTTTTTTTTCTAACCACCATTTTGACTTTAAATGCGTGGATAGAGCGTAACATTGCAGACTGCATAACATGTAGCGATCACAAACACATTGTTTCCTATTACAATATAGTAGAACCTGAAAGAGTAGTACACATTGCTGACGGAATAAATATACGTACTTTCCTATCACTTTAAACATATTAGCAACATGTTACCATAACTCTAACACACACCTGTTTTGTTATCATGCAACATCTACAAAATAAAAAACCGGGTCGACCACGTATGACGTGGGACCCTTGTCATGTGCCAAGGCGTCCTTAAAAAGGATTACGGATGTAAGTCCCACCCCCAAGCGACGTGCGCGCGTCAAAGCCTATTGGCTGTGTTGTTTTGTTATAGTTACGGTAACTGCATGTAATGCGTGCGCCTCAGTGTTAGTGGGCGTACACTGGGCGTTAGCCAAATGTTAATTGAGTGGGAGGAGTGTTTGCGTGCGCTTCACGCTGGCTTAACATGACGTCACACGTATTGCATTTGCGCATTGTGTTATCGGCCGGGCTTTTTGTCCACACACGTCTGTTTAAAAAGAATACAGATGTACTCGTTTAGAACGAATGTAGTTTCGCCTTCATTGTATTTGAAATAAATATTTTATGGTTAATGGTATTTTCAACATGTATTGAACGGACAACGTACGCATTGCTTTGCGCATGCGCTAACAGTTAGTCGACCCAAGCGTGAAGTGCGTGCGCACACTAAGATGTGCGCGCACATTTTTCTGTATACAGGCAACGTTAACTTCATATGCATAGTTATGCCTGCTACTAATTTAATGAACAATTACATAATGATGTACACTAGTACTTCTAACATATAAGTGACTGACGTGTGTATTTACACAATCATATAGAGCTGTGTAACGCGTTGTCACGGATACATATATAGTATGGTGCCATCTTTGAACATCATGTGTTTGCTGTATTTCAGAGATGTCGGGGAAGATACAATCGGATCAATGTATGATTTCAGAAGAGTCTACCTTTATATGAGATGATTGTGAGGAGGAGCCACCGACTACTATACTACATATGGAACTAATTTTATATTGCTTGCAGCGCTTACTAACAAACAATTAAAAATGTGATACTCTTATGCCTATATTGCATAAGCACTTAATTAACATTATGATGTTGCAAAATAGTGCAGGTAGAAATTTTCTTGAGTGCTCTTTAATTACTACTAACATTTTATGCCATGGTGTGTTTTATATATAACAACCATTCCCACTCTGCTAACACATTTGTGTATTCTATTGTGTAATGGAACATATGACTGTCGAAACTATGTAACAATAATAATAATTATAATAATATGAGCATGTTCATATATAGCGCTGCTAGTTGTACGCAGCGCTTTACAGACACATTTTTCAGGCTCAGGTCCCTGGCCCGTGGAGCTTACAATTTATTTTTTGCCGCCTGAGGCACAGGGAGATCAAGTGACTTGCCCAAGGTCACAAGGAGCCGACACCGGGAATTGAACCAGACTCCCCTGCTTCAAACTCTCAGTGCCAGTGTGTGTCTTTACTCACTGAGCCACTCCTTCTCCCAATGTAAAGGACACTTACAACCAACTAGCCATTTCTTGTTAAAAATCTCTTGTTACATGGGTATGTTGATAAAATGGTTTGGGACTGTAGCAAATAATGTTATTGCCTAGATGTTGTGGTCCCCTACAATGCATGATGTTCTGAATATTACATCAACATCATGTAATGAAGTACGTTTCTGTGTATATTTCATTTACCTAACTAACTATAGTTTACTGTGTTTATTAAACGTTCTAAACATAAATAGTACAGTCAATATGATGATATAAGCTACCATAATAAACCTGCTGTTATCATTTGTCGGTGTTATACATGGATCCTACACAAATTGATACAGACACAAACAGTTGTCTTAAAAAGTGTGCCTATGCTAATGTGCACGTGATTGACGTTTATATTTTGAGAATACTTGATAATTATCATCATGATAATGATGAAGTGACGTGAATGACATTCCAAATATATTACCAACATTGTCATTGTGGTAAATTAGAAATGCAAAATTACAGTAACATTTGCGACAAAATTGTGGTTTGGTTTACACTTTGACACTTGTTACATGTAGGTCACATCCACACACGTGTGACTTATACATACACATGTCACAAATTTTAATTAATGTTGACTATTAATTTCTAGCATTAATAATCACCTACATTACTAAATAAAAGATGTACTACGCTTTGTTGTGATTACAGGCATTCATGCATGGAGTGTTATGATCAGTCAATTGCATCCGTGATGAATGAGCTCCCGGAAGTAAACAAATAAGTACAGTTATCCCCTTTTCTCCAAACACCTCTATATTACATTAATGGAATTTATAAGGGAACATACATAAAATGTGATGAAATGGGAGTAATCATTTTCTAATACAATGCACATGAAATCTCAATAGTAGCTAAATGCATGTACATGATACAGAAAGTACATGTATGTTACATTTTTCTTTAAACCAATATGTTGGGTTTTTACTTCAAATAATTATAGGAAGATTGAGGTAGGCACATCTTATGACAGATGTCACCAAATATACATACCATGATCAGTCATACTGGAGATATACCTATAATGCAATGTAACAATATATAAATGGCAAACATTGACATGCCATCTTCAGTACCGTAAGCAACACAGCAAAGTGTGTATTTGGTGTTAAATGTGCAACACCATGTATATTTAATGACATTCAAAATGTAAAGCAGCCTGGTGTACACATCATATGGATGTACATGTTACACTGCACCAATAACATTGTATGTAAGCATACTAGAAGAATGAATGACTATGGCCATACTATGTGTATTGTGTTTGCATAAGGAACAACACAATGCTAAAATATTACTGCTTTGTTACCCCAGTTGTATTCACATACACACAACTAATGTACAATTGAAGAGGGATTATATAACCTGTGCAACAATAACATACCGGTGCCACATCCCTTTGTGCACACAGCAGAGACAAGAAAGGTGTGCAACCCATATTCATCTGTGTCCTAACAGAAGGTTATATAAAAAAACATTATTGTTAATATAACATAATTAATCTATAAACGTAGTACTAGGAACATATATGTTTTTACTTACAAGAAAAAAATGAATTGATGAGATTCTGGCGTGTCTGGCCACCACTGGCTGTTTGTTCATTTTCAGCAGCTACATGGGTGGGATGCTCGTCTACCAAAGGCTCAGCTAGGTCTGATTGTACATTGTGCCTGAGTGCAACATTGTGCAAAATGCAACAGGCAAGGATAATATCAGACACTTTTTGAGGCTTGTATAGAAGAGCCCCACCAGTTCTGTCCAGACACCTAAATCTGGTCTTGAGTAGGCCAAATGTCCTCTCTATAACAGATCTTGTAGAGATATGGGCTGCATTGTACCTCTCCTCTGCTTCAGTTTGAGGGTTTAGCACCGGAGTCAAGAGCCACGGCCTAATTCCGTATCCTGAGTCACCTATAATGAATGGAGCACACATAAGCTTACATTAGTGCTAAAATTCTACAATGACAACATTCCTAAAGAAAAATGTGTTTTGTGTTAGAACATCTAAATCTGTACTCACCCAGCAGCCAACCATGTTCAAAATGTCCCTCTTCGAACGCATGGAAGACTGAAGAGTTCCTCAGGATAGAGGAATCGTGACTGGAACCAGGGAATTTGGGTACCACATGCATTATCCTCATCGTGGCATCACATACCACCTGTACATTGAGTGAATGGTAGTGCTTACGATTGCGGTACACATGCTCACTCTGACTAGGTGCAATCAAAGCAACATGTGTGCAATCGATTGCACCCAGCACACATGGTATCCCTGCTATATTATAAAAGCCAGTCCTGACTTCCAGCCACTCTGTCGCCTCTGTAGGAAAATGAATATAATTCCTAGCGCGTCTATTGAGTGCATAGAGAAACTGGGTAAAGGCCCGCGAGAATGTAGATTGCGAGACCCCGCCCACTATGCCCACAGTTGTCTGGAATGACGCGGAAGCAAGATAATGTAATGAACACAGCATTTTAACAAGCCCAGGGACTGCACGACCTCTGGCTGTCACAAAATCTAAATCTCCCCTTTTCTCCTCATAAAGAGATAAGATTGCTGCTGAACTCAAACGATAGCGACTTACTATCTCCTCCTCACTCATCCCATCTAACAGGGTTGTCTCCCTGTACACACGCGGACGAGGCACAACTTGTCTCCTCTGTCTTCTCCTCTGATCTCCTGTCCCTCTACCTCTCCCTCGGCCTGTCCCTCTCCCTGTCCCTGTCGTATCCGCGTGCCTGTCCCTGTCACTGTCCCTCGGTCTGTCCCTCCTTTGCCCTATATCATTCTCTTGATCAGCAAGCATGTCATGAAAAAGAATGTTCCTCCGTCTCCTAAACAATCGCAACATTTTGAAATGAGTAGCTGTGAATGAGCAGGTAATGGGCGTCCTTTAAATAGGTATGTGATGATGTCAGGTGACATAGTAAAATGCAAGGTGTTACATTAACATATTAAAATACTTCTGTCCCAAGCTGTCTGCACTTGATCTTAGAAGTATTTGTTCTGTGTATTCTGCAGGGAATCATGATATTTGACAATGATGTCACGTGAAGCTTTGTACAAACATTGGTTGAAAATAATTAGTTTAATGTGCAATGCATGTAACACTTCTGAACGCAACAGTCAGTCATGTAATTAGACAAAAAGCCTGAGATTGACGTGTAAAATGTTTGCTGCAACATGTGTAATTAGCCATGTTATTGTCACATGTTGCCAACAATGAATTGTCGTGTGCATATGCATGCATTTATGTAATGAGGATAGTTGCTATAGAATCATTTTGAAAGGTGTCACAATGATTAATTACTGTAGATGTGTGTAGAAGTTAAGTTGAAGTGCTTGTAATGCAACGTTTACAATGTAAACATGCAATGTGATTGAATGTCAAATAAGTGAAGTCATGAAAAAAGGGAGGACCCAATAAGTATATGTAAACATGAGAAGAAAGATGTACATGAACGTTTGAAGATGCGTTACACATTACAAGCATTGTGTAATGTAAAGCAACATGAGTATACGGTGTATGTGTTAGATGTGTGACATGTGTAACATCATATAAATAATTGTCGCTCAGTTCAGTAAAATGTGTGATATGATGTGAGGTTCTCCTTTAAGAGTTAAGTATAGGATTTTCCCTTGACACATCATAACATGATGAGTAATGTGACACGCAAATGATGAAAACATCTAAAAGTACAATGTTATGCAAATAATACACGTCAGCTGTGACACAATGCAGGGAATGCCCCCCACACTGTAATGCAAATCACCTTTGTATTGTGAGCAATGAAACGTAAACAGTACTATACTGTTATACATCCCCGCTCCATTGACTCCATTGATGTACAGAAGAGTTTTTTTTTCTAAGTGCCGTTCCGGCAGCCTTAGCGATCGTTCTCCCCTCCAACCTGCCAACTTTAGTTGGCGGCAGAAATTGGCCATAACATCTCAATTTCCTAGTGCCGATCAGCCCCGATAAGCTGATTTTGGTACTTGAATCCAGCCGATTTAAAAAAGTGGCGATCAGTGCCGAAAACAGGCTTATCGGCAGCCGACTGGCCATAACAAAATTATCGGCTACGAAACCTGCCGAAATCAAGCACTTATCGGCGCTTACTGAATCTCAAACCCAATTTTGGCTATAAAATGCCGAAAAAATCCTTATCAACGCTTACTGCATGAAGCCCAATATGTCACAGATTGTCGAGCGCAATGTAAATATGATTCCATTACAATTAAATATATCTGAAACAAATGAGTTTCCTTGGGAGAAATGGACTGAAGAAATTAAGAAAGATGAAGGCTTACTTCAGTTTTCACAGGGTAAATTAAAATGGAGAGAACATGAATGGTCAATAATGATAGGTTTAGCTTGGTGGGCAAAGATTAAAAAAAAAGGTTATTTTCATTGTATGGAGGATGGGCAGTTCCTATCAAATATGACATCAGTTTTAAGCAGTAGTACACATGTAGATACTTTATCTGGTAATAAACGTAGTAGTAGGAAGACTGACTAAGGGATATTCTCTGGATAAATATCTGGCAGTTTATAGCTAAGAGAAGGATTACACCAAGAAAGAGAGAGATGGAATAACAGTGGGAGAGAAGATATACCACCAAGATCAGACAGAAGGTTAACACCAGGAAGAGATAATTATGCAACCATCTTTGAAGATATTATAACTTATTTGACGTCGCCACACATTTTGTACTATTTTTGAATATGAGAATGTATCTTCAAGAATAAACATTTATTTTTATGTGCTAAAACTGAAATGCTGAGTTCTCTTATGTTATTGTCATTTATTGAAAAGACAAAGGACATTTAACACACTGTGTGGAAGACGGGGACGCTATGATTCTTCTTAGTCACCTAGCACCATGTAAGGGGAAAGGTTATTAATCTGTGTGGGTCCACACAGTTAACTCCTTAAGCCCCTAGTTATCCCAAATGGAGGTTACACTAACATTATGAATTACATAAACAAATTAAAAAAAAAAAAAGAACTGAGGAGGGTAGACTTAGTAAAGCAACACTGCAGAATAATCCAAGTAGCAGTGTTCAAAATATGTTCAAAGAACCAAGGCCATTTATGAAACAGCAGAAACAAATAGCATGTGGATTTGATTGTTTAAAAAAGGAAATATCATAAGGTTACTCAACTTAGATAGTAAGGTGTTGTGTAACATCCAACTACATCATGAAAAATTAATGATGGTGCACCACAACACAACCCCAAACTTTAAAAAAGGCCAAGATGCAATCAGTATCTGTATCTCATACACATCAGTTTATTGACGTCAAAATAATTCACTGCATAGTTACAGACACCAACAGAAAATTACAAGATCAAGGTGTCACAGTAAGAATAAGTAGGCTTTAAACATGGCATAGATACTAGCACCCCATACCAAGGCCTGTATCTCAGAAAGCTGGGGATCCAAGAGGATGAAATTAATGCAGTTCTGTTCTGGAGACACTCTGCATCAATAATGTGCTATTAAAATAAAATAAAAACAATGTGATTGCCTGTTAGAGGCGCACAGGGAGAGTGACTGGTTCGGTCACACTCATACTGCGTGTCTCTTACAGACAGGTACAACCCTGTAGCATTCACAAGTCCCATTCAGATGCAGGGACCTCCGCTGTGTTAATCCAATTGGGCCATTAAATCTCCTTACTAGGACTCCCCAAGTACAAATGAAGAAAACACGGTGCTGCAGCAGATTTCGGGATGGCAATGCAACCAACTATAGTACTGCAATGTCCAATAATATATGCACTTTTTCATAGCCCTAAAGATGTGACATGATACAAGTTTCCCCTCTGAATCACTTGGAGTGAGTGGACCTTGGCACAAGTGCCGTCATTACCACGGCCCAGCATGATTATGGCCCAGTGCAGGGGGAATTTCCCAGGGTTAAAGAAGTGGGGGTCCCTGCCTTTGAATGGGACTTCCACTGCGTTAATGCTACCGGGCCACCACCAGCCTGGAAGAGCTGCGTAGAGAAAGCAGAGAAAAGCAGTCCCTCTCTCTGTGACCGGGACCCTTAAACTTGTAAGAGATACCGGCACTCCATACGGTCTGTATCTCAGTAAACGGGAGGATCTTGGACCGGAAAGTAATGTGGTTCAGCTCTGTAGATTCCCTTCTTCATTCCCACGGTATGTACCAAAAATAAACTAAAGCAAAGATTAATTACCTAAGTGGCTAACCACTAAGGTTATAATGGGCTTAAACCCTCTTGCCCCCCTCAAGTGGCCTAACCACTCACCCCCATACTCCCCCATACTCTAAAATAATGCCAATGTGGCTAATAGCGGTTTTGAGCATTAACCAACATAAAATAAAAAACAGTAAAGTAATTACCAATTTAAAAAATAAATAAATATATATATATATATATATATATATATATTTATATATATATATATATATATATATATATATATATATATATATATATATATATATATATATATATATATATATGTATATATTTTTGTTAATGTATTTTTAAAATGAAAGCTTAATATTGATTGCCAATATGAATATTTTGGCTCTCCATTGAGAAAGTCTAGTAATCCTTAGTATCCTTAGTGACACAATCCATAGTTTTATGTTATATATATATGTATGTATATATATATATATATATATAAACCACAAAATATATATATATAAAACATAAAACGATGGGGATTGTGTCACTAAGGATACTAAGGATTACTAGACTTTCTCAATGGAGAGCCAAAATATTCATATTGGCAATCAATTTTAAGCTTTCATTTAAAAAAAACATTAACAATAATACTACATTAATAACCTCTCCTTCATTATCTTCGTAGCTAACCGCTTAGGTAATGAAGGTGTTAACCATCCCGCTACTGTACCTTCCGGGGTGTCTAACCACCATCTCAGGGGCAACAACACCCATCACCAACCACCTCTACCACCAACACACACAGTAATTGTCAATAGCCCTATTCACCACATCTGGCTAATAGGGCTTTTACTCATTTTTGAAGCATAAAAAAACATACAATTACAAAATACAATAAAATATACTGTATTATACATTACAATAAAATCAAACACTAGTGATCACATTCATTCATTGTGGCAACGGGCCACAGATATCCACATTGAAAATAAATGGGCACCCTACTACCCCCATCACCCATCCTCTCTGCCACCAACAACCCAATGTGGGTAGTACTAAAACGAGGTGGATTATAATGAGATATATCAAGTTGTGCTCTACTGGGAATAACTGTTTTTCCTTTCATTTAGATTGCAATATCGATCTAAGTTTAATTTGGTATAATATGGTTACATTTTCCTTCTAATAAACATAATTAGATGAAATAAGAAAATGTGGTGCAGATATGGAATAAGTAAATGTATTTTTATTACACATTGTGGTTTCTAGGTCATTTTCACTCAAAACTTATGGAAAATAAATGGTACAGTGCATCTGTTTCTCCCAGTGTTCCCCAAGGCAAATAAAGCAGCTGTGATGCCCTGATCAGTAGCACACTGTATTTTCTAAATGGCAATTTTTTTTGACCTTCTCGGTTGAATGCTGGAAAAGCTCTTTGTTGCTGTAGGTTATTTTCAATAAGTTTTCTTTGTTGAATATAAGCTTAAGTGGTACAGTATAAAAACTGTTATAGGACCATACCCCAGGGTTGTAGCTCAAAGGTATGTGTCATAGACACGTTCATTGCTTTATAAAAGCTAAATCAATACTGTTATATTTATGTAATCACTAGCATGCTAACATTTTAAATGCAATATATAATGCAATTTCAACAGTTTCCATGATATTCTTTAGTGTATTTAAATTTGATTATTCCTGTGTGACTTTAGATGTAGTTATGCTCAAACCAAGTATCAATAAAATTGTTAGCCACTGAAGCAATCATGAAGAAAAAATTAAGCAGAAACCGCATTCAACATTTCTTTCTACATCAGAGGACAAACGGCGGTTAACAGAATATAACTTAAGAGGTCATATTTAAAGAGTAAACTTTTATAGAATTTTTTTTTTGTTGCATGCCAGATAGGAACATTTTAATAAACAGAGCATTGTTCAGTACAGTACATATAGTTGAACTTGAGGTTTTACCATCTTTCATTATAAGGCTTTTAATTTTGCAAGAGATGGTGGCAACCTTAACATAAAAATACAAGCTGCTTTAAGCCTGGGACATAGTAGCTCAATTCGTGCTGCTGCTCGCTCCTGCTCGCTGCCACTCGCTCAACCAGGAGCTTTTTTGCTGGCTTGGCAGAGGAGACAGCAAGCGCGCTTGGGAGGCGGGTGGTGGGGGTATCGGCAGGCAGGGCTATTCTGGTGCCGACGTCAACGTCATGCCGCCGACGTCAACGTCATGTCGCCGACGTCAACGTCACGCCACCGACGTCAACGTCACGTGGCGACGACGTCCAAGCCATCAATTCCCCATCAATTCCCCATATTTCATGTGACAAAATTCTCTCTGTCACTGTCCCCTCTCCTCCTTCTCAAATCACAGGCAGTACTAGATTGTCTGCTTTTTGGGTACAATGGCAGTGTCTAAAGAGCTCTGCATGTTTTTTTTATTGGATAATGTGTATCTCAGAAGTGAACTTCAACGTCATGCCGCCGACATCAACGTTATGTCGCCGACGTCAAGGTCACACCGCCGGCGTCAACATCATGGCGGCGACGACGTCCAAGCATAAACCTGTATGTCTGTCAGACAGATTCTGCTTAATATTATATATATATATATATATATATATATATATATATATATATATATATATATATAAAATATTATATATATATAGATGTATTTTGTGTGTGTCCGTATATATTTGTATGTGTTTGTGTCTGTATTTGTTTGTCTGTTGCTCTTGTGATGCTGTTAACATACTGCAATTATAGTGTTCTTTTTCTTTGTTGTTTCTTTACAGATTTCTTTCAACTGGACTATCGTTTCGTGCATTGGCATTTTCATTAAGATGGGCAAATCCACAGTTGCATCGATAGTGCATACCACATGCACCGCCATTTACATTTCGTTGCAACCTGAGCATATGCCATTTCCAACAGTTGACAGATTAGAAAATGTGGCTAGGGAATTTGAGTTTAAATGGAATTTCCCTAATTGCGCTGGCTGTATAGATGGCGAGCATATTCGAATAAAACTCCCAGCAAAGTCAGGATCAATGTTCTACAATTACAAACATTTTCATTCAATAGTTTTGCAAGCTGTTGCTGAAGCCAAATGTCATTTTATTGCGATCGACGTCGGAGCATATGAGAAGCAAAGCGATGGTGGTGTGTTCAGAGCATCCTCACTGTTCAAGTTAATCGAACAAAAAAACTTGTGTTCCCAGCAGACAAAACATTGCCATCAAGTAACCGGGACAAGATGCCTCATGTACTCGTAGCAGATGAGGCCTACCCATTGCTGAAGTACCTCATGAAGCTGTATCCTAGAAAATCATTATCAAAAAAGGCCGAAATTTACAACTACAGACTATCTAGGGCCCGACATTGTGTTGAATGTGCATTCGGTATCATGTTAGGGAAATGGAGAATACTATTAAAATCTATAGAAACATCTTTGCCAAATGCCAAACATATTGTGAAATGTGTGACTGTACTTCACAATGTGGTCATAGATTTAGAAGGGTCTGTTGATTGTTCTGTTACAGATTCTGAAGATGTAATTACTTGTTCTCTCCGTCGAAATAAAGCTAATAATGTACCTGGGAAAATGGCAAAATGTATACGAGACTCGTTCAAAGATTACTTCAATGCCGAGGGAGCAGTGCCATGGCAAAATGATGTGTAAAAAAAATACATTACCATGTTTATTAAAAATGATCAATATAATTCTTTACCAAATGTAAGATGTTTTAAATTCAAAACGACTGTTACGTGCTAAATAAAAGTGTTCCTTTTGAATAACAAGTTTCTTGTGTCGGAAACATTTTTCATTTTTTTATCAATGTTATATATATATATATATATATATATATATATATATATATATATATATCATCCCTCTCTTCCCCCTCTCTCTCTATATTCCACTGCCCCTCACTTCCCCCTCTTTCTCTATATTCCACCGCCCCTCTCTTCCCACTCTCTCTCTATATTCCACCGCCCCTCTCTTCCCACTCTCTCTCTATATTCCACCGCCCCTCTCTTCCCACTCTCTCTCTATATTCCACCGCCCCTCTCTTCCCACTCTCTCTCTATATTCCACCGCCCCTCTCTTCCCACTCTATATGTATATATGTATATATATATATATATTTTTATATATATATATTTATATATATATATACATACGTGTGTGTGTGCGTGCGTGAATATATATCATCCCTCTCTTCCCCCTCTCGCTCTATATTCCACCACCCCTCTCTTCCCCTTCTCTCTCTATATTCCACCGCCCCTCTCTTCCCACTCTCTCTCTATATTCCACCGCCCCTCTTTTCCCACTCTCTCTCTATATTCCACCGCCCCTCTCTTCCCACGCTCTCTCTATATTCCACCGCCCCTCTCTTCCCACTCTCTCTCTATATTCCACCGACCCTCTCTTCCCACTCTCTCTCTATATTCCACTGCACCTCTCTTCCCACTCTCTCTCTTCCACCGCCCTTCTCTCCCCACTCTATATGTATGCATAAGCCTATAGGGAACCATGTTAAAAAAGTGGCACTGTGTGCTCATTTGCATGTCATTTCCCAGAATCCCTTGCTGCAGTGGAAGTGCTGTGTGCTGGGTGATAATGGTGAAAGGCGTGGTTGCAGACCTGCCTAAGACATGCAGATGAGCATACAGTTATATTTACATTTGCATATATGCTGTGGAGGGTTTTTGTCAATTTTTTTACTCACCATAACTTAACGCAGTATGGTAAACCCCATCCTTTAGCTTCTTTGCATACCCAGTTAACCAACCCCAGACTGATGAGACCCATTAAGGTTGAAACAGGAGAGTGGTTAACCTGGGGCAGTACCACTTGCTGCACCTTCGGGTTGTGGAGGTTGAGGATTTGCAACCTCCACTTCAAGAGCACTTGGCACGAGCACTGATTATTTGCACGACCCCTATTTTTCCCGCACTGGCACCTCTTATTGCCTTCCGCTGAGAGGTTCGCCATTATTTTTTCACCCGCCTGGCCTTGCAAAGGGCCGGGCGTGCATTTTTGCACACTTTTTTGTGTCGTCTGTCAGAGCACTTCCTGCACTGCATCACACAGCGCACAGGAGCACTTGCACTATGGATTTTTGATGTTTCGTTTGTTGGGTTATAGTCACCCTTCTTTCTTCGGAGTGCAAGAAGACTAAGTGCTGGTCGGTGGTCGCCCCTCCTTGGGGAAAAGACTGCGGTGGGTTAGTAGGCGAAAGCTGAAAACCCTAATGACTTGGACCCTCCTGCTGCGCCTACTGCACGGGGAGGGAACGAGATGGACGTCTTATTCTGCGGATGAAGATGTCAATGTAACATCGGGACTTTTCCTAGCCTCCAGGCTGAAGAGGACCGATGATGTCAGGACTGGCAAGCTCTCCGGAACTTACAGTCAAAGTGGAGCGCACCTGGTCTCACTCTGTGGACCATGAGCACGGTTTTCAGGGTGAATCACTGTTTTTCACCGCCCGGACTACAAAAAAAAATAAAAAAAAGCTGTCTGTGGGTGGGTTTTCTGGGTATGCACCTTAACCCTGGCTGTGCTCAAAGCTGTGACCATGCAGCAAGCTTAAGCCTATAGGGAACCATGTTAAAAATGGTTTTTGAAGCAAAAAGTAGCACTGTGTGCTCATTTGCATGTCATTTCCCAGAATCCCTTGCTGCAGTGGAAGTGCTGAGTGCTGGGTGCTAATGGTGAAAGGCGTGGTTGCAGACCTGCCTAAGACATGCAGATGAGCATACAGTTGTATTTACATTTGCATATTTGCTGTGGAGGGTTTTTGTCACTTTTTTTATTCACCATAACTTAACTCAGTATGGTAAACCCCATCCTTTAGCTTCTTTGCATACCCAGTTAACCAACCCCACACTGATGAGACCCATTAAGGTTGAAACAGCTGTCTGTGGGTGGGTTTTCTGGGTATGCACCTTAACCCTGGCTGTGATCAAAGCTGTGACCATGCAGCAAACTTAAGCTTATAGGGAACCATGTTCAAAATGGTTTTAGAAGCAAAAAGCGGCACTGTGTGCTCATCTGCATGTCATTTCCCAGAATCCCTTGCTGCAGCGGAAGTGCTGTGTGCTGGGTGCTAATGGTGAAAGGCGTGGTTGCAGACCTGCCTAAGACATGCAGATGAGCATACAGTTGTATTTACATATATATATATATATATATATATATAAATATAAACAAGAAAAAACTATTTGAAGTAGCGCCGCTAAATAACCCAGTTAATGATATAGATAATAATAAGAGAGGCAGTAGCTATAATTGGATGTGCTTAGAGGGGCAGCTAAAGTAAGGCTAATACACTATGATAAAACTTTAAAAAATACAATATCAATGCAATCTCCTGACAATTAACCCTAAAGAGTAAAAATAAAAATCTAAAAAATATATTTATTAAGTAAAAAATAGAAAAAATTGCCAAAAAATATAAAGATGTAATAAAAAACCTTCAATACATAAAGTCCTGTTCCAGTGGTAATGTCTTTGGTTTCTTGCTGAAGAAGTCGTCATTTGATGACGAAACGCGTAGGGCGTGGCTAGACTCTGGCCGCCATTTGCCCACGAACTCTGCTGCAGTTTGATTGTAGAATTTTGGCTCCCGTGTGCTGCTCTCCCGGCTAACAACCTATTACATCAGTTACATTGGAGGTGTTTGTTTCCTGGAGGGACCTGTCCTATTGAACACCGAAGGCTAAGGACCCCTCTTCCGGTACCGGTTCCACGGAGGTGACTCACGTGACGACGCCATTGATTGCGGACGGACGCTGGTGATCGAGCTGCTTGGCACATGAGAGCCTATCTCATACACGCCTATATTTGCTGTACTTTTGTGAGTGGGCATTTGTAAGATTTTATGTACATTCAATACATTTTTATTGTGGTAATGCACTAGGTGTGCGCCTGTTTCATTCTCTTTCCTTTTTTATATATATATATATATATATATATATATATATATATATATATATATATATATATATATATATATATATATACATGTAGAGGTATCAGTACCGTGTTAGCCGAGCTTCAATAATCAAAAAATAAATAGATGATACCGTTCTGTGGCTAACGAAATGCTTTTATTTGTGCAAGCTTTCGAGATACACTGATCTCTTCTTCCGGCGATGTTACAATGAATGAAGCAAGGATAACTTAAAAACAGTGTCTCTTGGAATGTTATCTGTGCTTCTCCTTCCCCCGGTGTGGATGTGTTTTATGGCTAGAGGTGTCAAAGGGTAACTGAAAGCAAGTGAAGAAAGAGTGTGTATGTGTATCAGTGTGAATAAAAATGAATGAAGAGCCCACAGTATAAACAGTGCTCTACACAAGGTGTGTGTGGAGTGAGAGGGATATATATATATATATATATATATATATATATATAAATATATCTATATATATATATATAAATATATATATATATATCTATATATATATATATATATATATATATATATATATATATAAATATATAACCATAATACTGAGTTAAGTTATGGTGAGTAAAAAAAGTGACAAAAACCCTCCACAGGAAAGCAAATATGCAAATATAACTGTATGCTCATCTGCATGTCTTAGGCAGGTCTGCAACCCCGCCTTTCCCCATTATCACCCAGCATACAGCACTTCCACTGCAGCAAGGGATTCTGGGAAATGACATGCAAATGAGCACACAGTGTCACTTTTTGCCTCAATAATCATTTTTAACATGGTTCCCTATGGGCTTAAGCTTGCTGCATGGTCACAGCTTTGAGCACAGCCAGGGTTAAGGTGCATACCCAGAAAACCACCCACAGACAGCCGTTTCGATCTTGATGGGTCTCATCAGGGTGGGGTTGATTTTACTGGAATATATAGGGAACCATGTTAAAAATGGTTATTGAGGCAAAAAGTGACACTGTGTGCTCATTTGCATGTCATTTCCCAGAATCCCTTGCTGCAGTGGAAGTGCTGTATGCTGGGTGATAATGGGGAAAGGCGGGGTTGCAGACCTGCCTAAGACATGCAGATGAGCATACAGTTATATTTGCATATTTGCTTTCCTCTGGAGGGTTTTTGTCACTTTTTTTACTCACCATGACTTAACTCAGTATTATGGTTTAGCCTATCCCATAGCCTCTCTTGCATTCCAGTAAAATCAACCCCACACTGATGAAACCCATCAAGGTCGAAACGGCTGTCTGTGGGTGGTTTTCTGGGTATGCACCTTAACCCTGGCTGTGCTCAAAGCTGTGACCATGCAGCAAGCTTAAGCCTATAGGGAACCATGTTAAAAATGGTTATTGAGGCAAAAACTGACACTGTGTGCTCATTTGCATATCATTTCCCAGAATCCCTTGCTGCAGTGGAAGTGCTGTATGCTGGGTGATAATGGGGAAAGGTGGGGTTGCAGACCTGCCTAAGACATGCAGATGAGCATACAGTTATATTTGCATATAAATATATATATATATATATATACTGTAGATATATACAGTGGTCGACAAATCACCAAAAAATCTACTCGCCACCTAGTACCACATATGTGCTGCTTGGGCCAATAGGAGCTTGCCACGATGTTAAATCCACTCGCCCGGGGCGTGCAAACGTATAGGTTTGTCAAACACTGGATATATATATATATAGATATATATATATATATATATATATATATATATATATATATATATATATATATAGATACATACATACATACATACATACATACATATATACATGTGTGTATATAGATAGATAGATAGATAGATAGATAGATAGATAGATAGATAGATAGATAGATATCATCCCTCTCTTCCCCCTCTCTCTCTATATTCCACCGCTCCTTTCTTCCCACTCTCTCTCCCACCACCCCTCTCTCCCCCCCTGCACATATCCGTTCATTGGTGCCCCACCCACACCACCACCCCTGCATACAAGACTAGAAATAACATAAATACAACAAAAGTAGAATTTTCATAACCATTAAAATATTTATTTAAAAGTGCAAATGCAAAATAATGTAAACTTTGTCATTAACGTAACGACACATAAAACTTAATAACTTAACACAATATATAAAAATTTAACTTAGTAATGAAACACAAATTTTTAAAATAATTTTGCTATTGTGAGGCTTCATATTCCTCAACAGCCTCCTGAATAAGTTCCTGGAATTTCATACAAAAACGTAATTTCGCCATTCTATCAAGAGGAGAAATTTATTGCAGAAAACTTTAAAAAAAATCCATGTCCTCATTGTTGGAATTGATTAATTGGTCTAGTAGCCCAAACTTTTGCTCTTCAATGTTGACCATGTGGCGCCACAAATCATTTTGATTTCTTGCTTTTTGCGGCAGGTGGTGCCGGTGCCTGTGACGGTGCCGATGGCGGTGACGGTGCTGAGGCCGGTGTTGGATCACAATCTGGAACAGGCTCATAATCATCATCATCATCCACAAATGATAATTCGATGGTTTCCTCTTAGCTTCCTGGTTCCTCAAGGTTGGACATTGTTTTTGCGGCTAACATCTGCTCCCTCAAGAACAGCATGTTAGTGAAGTAAGGCCACGGTGACCCAATGTCCATGCTGCTTGGTCCGGGGTCCCCCGAAAGTGGAACCTTAACTTTTTTTAGTTCCCTCCGAAAGGCATCACGAAGGTCCTTCCATTTGTTTTTAACAACAGTACAGTAGCTAAAAAAACACACAAAACAGAAAGCAAGACATTAATACACAATAACAATAATTTAATAGAAATAAAATAAAAATACACTTGCGCGTGCCCTTGCGGACACTTTTGGGGGCACTAAAAATACACTTGAGCGTGCCCTTGCGGACACTTTTGGGGGCACTTAAAATACACTTGCGCGTGCCCTTGCGGACACTTTTGGGGGCACTTAAAATACACTTGAGCGTGCCCTTGCGGACACTTTTGGGGGTACTAAAAATACACTTGCGCGTGCCCTTGCGGACACTTTTGGGGGCACTTAAAATAAACATGTACTATAAACAAAAAATGTAACACTTTACATAAATATGACACCATTTTATTAACATATTAAATACTATCAAATACTAACGTGCTATATTCATAATCTGTCCTATCTCCTTCCATAATTTGTTGTGCATAATCCTATCATGGTAGGATTTGGATCGTTGATTCCATAAGGAATCCCTCACTTCAACCTCATCTATTAGTCGCTCTATCTGGGAGGGATTCATTTTTCTCTTCTGCTCTCTCTGCTCTCTGTGCTGGCTCTGCTCTCTCTGCTGGCTCTGCTGGCTCTTGCTCTCTCTGCTGGCTCTGCTCTCTCTGCTGGCTCTGCTCTCTCTGCTGGCTCTGCTCTCTCTGCTGGCTCTGCTCTCTCTGCTGGCTCTGCTCTCTGCTGGCTTTTGCTCTCTCTGCTGGCTCTGCTCTTTCTGCTGGCTCTGCTCTGAACACAGACACAGCACTGAAAATGCCGGCTGCAGACTCATTGGATATCGAGCGGTCATGTGACCGCTCCTCCGCTCCCCTGAGCAGCAAATTTCAAACTTGCCTGTCTCTGCAAATTTTCTCAGCCTCCGCACGCATGCGAAAGTGTGCGGAAGCGACTGCTAAAGCCGCGCTGATGACAGATGCAGGGGGTAAGTGCATCTGCTCAGCGCGGCTCAGCGCGGCTCAGCGCGGCTCAGCACGGCTCAGCAAGGCTCACCCTACTATGTCCCAGGCATTATGAAAGACCATTTGTTTGCTGAAGTCAGATGAATGATATATCTTTTTGTTCTGTGCCTACTTTCCTCCATAATGATATTTGATTGAATTGCTAGATTTAACATGCATTTTTCATATGTTATGACTAGGGATGTGCACCACAGGAGAGCTGTCATGGCTGCCTAATCAACATGTGGTTCTTTAAGCCGTCCCTGCAGTTACTGTATATACCTCCCTTGCTTGGTGGAGGAGCTGTTTCCAGCATAAAAAATAAAATCCCCCTATCTGATTGGTCGTGGTGCCGATAGATGGGAGGTTTTCCTGACAAGCACCTCTATGGGCACCTTTTAGCAGGCATCTTGGCAGGCCCCCTCTAAACAGGGCCCCTCTAACAGGCTCCTCAGTTCTCCAGGGCAGCCGATATTCAGTGGGGCACACTCAGATTCTCTCCCGATATCCCTGTCCCCTTTCTGTCTCTCACTCCTCTCTCTTCCCACTTCTCTCTTGCTTACACCACCCCTCTCCTATTCTTTCTTTCTCCCTGTCCTTTTCTCCTTCTTCCTGTCCCTTTCTCTTTCCACTGTCCCTTTTTCCTCCCCCTGTCTCTCTCTTCCCCCTCCTGTCTCTCTCTCTCTCCTTCCCCTCTCCTCTCTCTCTCTCCTTCCACCATACTGTCTCTCTTTCTCCTCCCCCCTTTCTCTCTCTCCTTCCCCCATCTCTCTCTCCTTCCCCACCCCTCTCTCTCTCCTCCCCCGTCTCTCCCTCCTCCCATCTCTCTCTCCTCCCCTGTCTCTCTCTCCTCCCCCCTGTTTCTCTCTCTCTATTCCCCATCTCTCTCTTCCCCCCTGTATCTCGCTCTCCTTCCCCGTCTCTCTTCTCCCCCTGCCTCTCCCTCCTTACCCCCTGTTTACCTCTCTCACCTTCCTTCCTCCCCGTCTTTCTCTCATTTCTATCTTTCTTTCTTCTCTCTCTCCTCTCTCTCTCTCCCCTCTCTCTCTGTCCTCTCTCTTCTCTCTCTCGTTACAGGGGCAGCATGGAAAAGACATTGAAAAAATGTTGTGTGAAACAGCACGGATCTGTGCAACAGGGCAGCATGATGTTGACTGTGACGACATGAAGTGTGAAAAGACTAGCAAGAAGAGAGTCTTAGAACAGGAGGAAGATGAAAGAATTCTCGAGGTAACTAAAAGTACTGTTCTGAACGCTGAAGTTGCTGAGGCCACTTTTTCAGATGACTCTGGGCCAAAGGGGAAAAAATGGCTTAAACAGTGAATGTTTTAACTGATAATCTGCCAGAAAATGCTTTGAGAATGGAGGAAAATTCACTGCCAGCAGCAACCACTAGTTTAGCTCTGCAGCCCTGCATTGGTGTAGAAGAAAGTTCTGAGTTGGAAGCTACGCCTTCTCTGTTTAAACAGCCCAGCCCACCAGTAAGTCTGTCTGCAGTATCCAATGAATCAAATGCCTCAAAAATAGTTTTTGTGGGAGCAGAAAGTGACGTATCAGAGTCTTCGGACGATGAAGAATATGAGTATGCTACAGATAACTCATAGTTTTCTGATCTTCCCTCTAGTCAGGTCTTTAAGGGCTCTCAGTATAGTCTTACTGAGCTTAAGGGTTTCCTTAACCAGACTACTGGCAGGCGGGGTGATGAAGTGCAGGAATTTTTCCCAGAGTTATTTGTGGACTCAGTGAATCTCATTTGAAGAAAGGTTCTCTATTAGATATTGATCAACAAAAATGGTATTGTTTAAATAAGTTATTGCTAAAAGTTAAAAAAAAGGATTGTAAAGTAAATACTGTTGGTTTTTTCTTTTGTTATTGTCGGTTTTTGCTCAACAGTGTGTTTTTCCTCTTTTGCAATGCAAAAACTTCAAATTGGGAGATTAAATCTTAATGGTGGATGAGAGTTTACTCAAAAAAAGTTAAACGTTCTTTTTTTTTTCAAGAGACACAGGCTGATTATAACAATCAGCTTGATTCGGTTATGGAGTGGAAAAGGGAAGTTGTTTTCAGTCATGGTACTGTACAAATACAAGTGCTGTTTTATTTGCCACAGGTGTGCTAAAATGCAATGTTTCTAGCAATGAGATTATAAAGGGATGTTTACTGAAGGTAAATGCTACTGTAAGGATGTGGTAGGAACCTCATATGTGTGTTCAGTGTGTGTTCAGTTGGTGTTTGATTCTGTTCAGTGAGAGGCATGTGGGGTGTCTACAACAGTGTTGCAGTGGCTGATGCAATACTGAGCTGTGTGTCTGTGCAGATTAAGTCAGAGAGGCTCCGTGGAGAAACTACAACTCCCATGAGCTCCTGGGCAGTCACCTGATGTGAAGAACCAATGAGAGGCCAGGATTCTCAGGCAGGGAGAAAGAGATACAATTCGCGGGCTTAGGAACGGCAGTTGAAGCTGGGAGCAGGAAGGGGAAGGAAGGGGGTAGGGAGCAAGTGGCTCCTACACCAGGTAAGGTAATTCCCCAGATCTCAGGCAGGCCCCAATCCCCACCAGGGTAGGGGGTAGGTACTGAGGGAGGGTCCATAGGTTAGGGACTCTGCCCTTAGGTGTGTGAGGGTGCAGTCTTGTCAGTGTCACGCTGGTAGTGCTGTGAGCGCTGACAAGTAGGCACAGTGTGTGCAGTGCAGTGGGTTGCTGCAGGTTGAGTGTGTGTGCAGTGTGTTTGCTGCAGAGGTTAGGGAGAAGTTAGCCAGAGGGGACCCGGGTGGGTACGGGAGAGGTAGTGTGAGAGCAGGGGGTCAGTGACCCGCTTGCATAGGATAGGTTACCCCGTAGGCCCTAGGAGTTTCCCCTAAAGCCATTCAAGGTTGCTGTGCTGTAGGGGCGGCCTATAGTATAGCGAGTGTCACGTTAGTTCACGGAGTCAGATAGGGACTCCATTGACGCTGTGCACCCATGCAGATGGTTGGGTGCTGCTCGTCGTTGCGGCTGCAGAGGCCATCTTGGTGGGGTCTTCCCGGATGGTGGATCCTGGATGTCGGGCCGGAACTCAACGGATCCTTTGTGAAGCAGTTGCAGATCCGAGCACTGGAGGGCTTGGCAGGTACTATATCATCACGTGCACCAACACCGGTCATCAGGCGCTGATCCCGCCTTAGGCTAAACTCTTTGTAGGAGCACTGAGTGAATGGTTACAAGACTGAGCCTATACCATATAGTATCATACATGGACACGGTGTGTGGGGCACGCGGTGAGGTGACGGAGACGTTACTCCTGATGAGAGTGGCTGGGCCACTAAGGTTACCTGTTGCATTATAGAGTGATAAGGTTACTCTGCATTATCGTTAATACAGTAAAATTGTTTGCATTACATGTGTGTGTATGTATTTCTTGCCCAGGGGAATCTCACATCACGGGGATCCTGGGTGAGTGGAGGCACTGCGCTAAGTAAGTGTATGAGTGTTACCCCAGGCTCCCAGCTAGCGGAGGCTCAGATCTCCTGGAACCAGTAGTTCCTTTGGGAGGGTTCAGAAAAAGGGCTACACTACCATAGGGGACACAGCTTTCATTTGTATTAATATTTATGCACCAGTAACTGGGAGAGATCATGTTGTTTTTTATGCAGATTTTGAGTGATGTAGTATCTACTTGTAAACAGGATGAGGTCAATATTGTATCTGGAGATTTTAACTCCACAGAGAATCCTATGATAGACAGGAACCATGGAGAGCCACACCCTCAGTCCTCCAGAGAGCTAATCTCTTTTTTTGCAAAGGTTTTCTCTTGTTGATACTTGAAGAAATGTGAATCCTGGTGCTAAACAATATACTTGGTTAAAAGTTAATTGTAATCATGTTTCCATGGCAAGACTTGACCGTGAGTATGTTACTTGCCAGTTTTTAAACAGGGTGAGTGGATGTAGAATTACACCAACCAGTTTTTCTGATCATCGTATGGCTTGCTGTAATGTTTCTCTAGTAACCTTAAACCATACAAGTTCTTATTGGCATTTTAAAATTAAGCTTTTAGAAGACACACCATTTGTTAATCATTTTACATTCTTTTGGGATCATTGGATTACACAAAAGAATGATTTTGAGACACTTAGGCAGTGGTGGGATATAGGTAAAATAAAGGTTAGATTTTTTTGCCAACAATATACTAGTAATGCTACAGCCTCTCTTAATCAGACAATGTCTGACTTGGAAACAGAAATCCTTGAAATCAGAAAACATTTGTGGCTCAACACACTGCTACAGTTAGAGATGGGAGTATAATGCGTGGTGCTAAGAACCGTATACAGTTGTAGTAATAATGAGATAATGAGAGTAATTCCTGTGTAAGGTCTGGGATGTGATCCTGATTGTAGGGAGGGTACTGGGTGTGGTATCCTAGTTGGTAAACCAGCATAAGTGGCACTCAAGTTGTCCAGGAACCCAAAGGCTAATAATCACCCCAATAGATAATACCCTAATCCCTTCTTAAATTGATATAACCATGTAGCAAACAGGAAAAACTCACAAATCTGCTGCAGCGTCCATGTTAATCCCGTCAGACCTTCAAGGTGTGCCTCCGTCCGTGGAGATAGAATGCAATAGGAGAGAGAAATGCAGAGCACAACCAGAATATTCCAAGAATTAGGAGGAAAGTGCGTTATCCATAAAAGGGTTTAATAGTCATGGAAGGAAAAAGAGCAAGGCATTACCCTACCAATATGTTTCGTGCTATAGATTATAATAGAATCATTTTCTCTATTCATTTTATTCTTTCTTAGACTTTCAATGATACATTCATGTTTCCCTTTTTCTGCTTGTGTTTGTTTCAATTAATTCATTTATTATCTCCTTATTTTTTATCTTTTCATTAATTTCTATGTAATATATGTTTTCTTATGTTTGTTTTTATTGCACATGTTTTTAGTTATTTGATCACATCATATATTTGTTTCTACTTACATAACAGACCCCCTGACTTTGTGCTCTGTCTTATCTGGGCTTCCGTAGTCCATTACCTGTCTTTTACTTCTATGACATGGTTGATTTTGATATGAGCACACCTGGTTCAGTGGGTTGTCTGCTACTTATAGAGCCCTGTTCACAAGCTGGGTTACTCTTTGATAAAGCGCCTGTTGGGCGAGAAACGCGTCAGAGGACCCTGAATCTGTCTGCTGTTATGCTGTTTATTAAATAAATACTTTTTATTGGTTACCTGCCTCCAGCCCTATCACTTGCTGTGATCAGTCCCTTCTATTGAACTTTTGCTGCACCTTCCTGGACTGAAGCACGCCTCATTGGGATCCAGCTGACTTCGTGAGTTTATTTATTTATTTACAAGTAACTTCCTTTGGTTGCCAGTGTGCTTCTCATATCACTCCAGCCGTCCAGGCCGCCGGGCAGAGGCATGTGCTTTCACACAGGGTAAGTGTTGATTTTCCTTCACTTGCCCTTCTTAGCACAGTTAGACCCCCCTACTGGTGTTACCTTATGGGGCTTTAATAGGAGTGAGATTGCCTTCATTTACACACCTCATTGTGCACCTGGATTGATTTGTTATTTCATGTTACATGGATTCCGGATTTGCCTAACATATTGCTATACCACATAGTGACGTTTGTAGCACCAGTTAGGGGATTGTTCCCTATTCCCTTTTGTACAAGTTGCCAATCCCAACGAGATCGGGGGATTTGCAGTGGTGTTTGTTACATGGTATTATTGCAACCAACTCTTTTGTACATCATATTGATTCTAGTGTCTTTACCGATTGTCCATTTTGTGCAGCTCCTGAAACTGTTTTTCCTTTATTTTGTGACTGTGCCAGATTACAACCTATTTATGATTTATGTGAGAGTTAGTTTTTTAGTTTGCATCTACCTTTTTCTAAACAAGTGTTCATTATGGGTGTACGGTAGACCTCTAAAAGGAGTTTTTTAATTTGCCTGGCAAATTTCTTGATTGGTCAGGCAAAGCTTGCAATCTTAAAATCTAGAAATAAAAAACAGTTTGGTGTTGGACTTATAAATGCTCTTTGTATTTTCCGAATTTTGGTTTGTGTCCAGAATTCGGATTGGTTGTCGTTTTTATGCAATGTATAGTAATTTTCAAATGTTTGTTAAGAAATGGTGTGTGAGAGATGCTGTTTGTAGTCTTGGTGAAGATGACGAGTTGACATTTTATATGTATTTTATATTCCTGGTAAGTGTTTTATATTTAAACTTTTTTAGTATAATAAAGAGTTTTCAAAAGTCTCTCTCTCTCTTCTCTCTCTCTTCTCTCTCTATCTCGTTCTCCCATCCCTAAGGAACACACAATATGCTCAGCAGTGTGGGGCTTAATGGGAGGGGGTGGGGGATATGTGGGGATTAATCAGGGGGGCAACATGAAAGAGAAAAATAACCCTTTGAGATGCACACTACACTACCTCTACTAGTACAAAAACAATTACATTTTATTTGAAATTAGAACTAAACATCAAACATACAACGATTAAAACCTAAATAAGAACGCTTAAATGTCAAATATATATTGGAGAAACTATGTCTCCTGGTAAGACTAAGCTGATACACACATACTTGTGTGTCTCCTAATATGTCTTGCTCAATGTCTACCAGGGGATAGTATCCTCTTCTTAAATGTACCCAACATATAGGTTTGTGTGATACAGTGACAAAGCCACATTACGTGGTGAAACGCGTAGGAGGAGCCAGCATTGAGTCCAGTGTACAGAGTGACAGAGGAAGCCATGAGGGGAATATCCTGCTGCCTGCTGCTGATTAGGCTGACCAGCCTGCTGCCTGTCCTTACCTAGTACTTATCTAGTGACTGTGGAAGTCTAACCGGAGGGGGCAATTTGTAGACACACAGGACTGTACATCTGACGGCGCATACCAAGGAGACCCACAACCCCCGCTTACTCACGGAGGAAGTGAATCCCGACAGTGTATACGCCCGATCCAGCCCTGAAGCAGGAACTATCTGGTGTTAACCCCAGTGAGTAAGGACTTTGCAGGAACTGACAGCCAACAGCTGCAATCCAGACAGCATCCACCCAAACAGGCAATATCTCTGTCTTTTTACACATTACTATCAGTTCATTCCTTGAACTGATCATTGTATCAATTTTATTTTTTATCAGAACTACATTTATTCAATGTGGTTGTTCAGTTTGTGTCCATGCACTAGTGTCATTAATGTGCATTTTTTATGTTTATATGGTATTCATAGGTGAATATAAAGTTGAATTTACTTGTCACTGCGCCTCCACTTAATTTCTTTTCTTTTCCCTAGAACTAAACATCAAACATACAACCTTTAAAGCCTAAATAAGAACGCTTAAATGTCAAATGTATATTGGAGAAACTATGTTTCCTGGTAAGACTAAGCTGATACACACAGAGTTGTGTGTCTCCTAATATGTCTTGCTCAATGTCTACCAGGGGATAGTATCCTCTTCTTAAATGTACCCAACATACACTGGCGACACACTTTATTCGAGCTCGGCTAGTCCCGCGAATTCGGGTATACTCGGGTGTATTCAGGTTTCTGATCGTTTTCTGCCCGAGTGCATTGCGTTCTTTTCCGGCAGGGATTTAAGCTTTTTATTCCGGCTTGCTGAAATACTGCAATGCCGTGAAAATACACATGGTGGCGCTTGCGAGCTGTTCTCTGTGAAGCCGTCCCCTATAATGAATTGTAATGCAGTATACAGTATATACTGTACAGTATATATATATATATATACTGTATAACAACAACCCCTATAAGCCCTAACATACAGTACTGTACACATACAGTACTGTATACTGTATGCATATACATAAATGATACTACTGTATGGGCGGCGGAGGCGTGATGTGTTTGCAGCAGAGAGAGATCCGCTGCTCTCTCTCTGCGCAAACATCGGCACAATAAAAATTATTTGAAATACATTTTTATTGATAGTGTAGATGTGCAGGGGGTCTCCGGAGCTGAATCGCGTTGGTTTTAGGTCTGGGGACCCCGTGCCCCCCGAGATACAGGCCCCTTTAGGGGGTGCCGGTATCCCTCTGCGTTTAAAGGCCCCGATCACGTGATCGCGGCCTGTAAAACAAGCAGAGCAGAGGGATACCGGCACCCCCTAAAGGGGCCTGTATCTCGGGGGGCAAGGGGTCCCCAGACCTGAAACCTGTGCGCTTCTGCTCTGGAGACCCTCTGCACATGTACAGTATCAATAAAACACATACAATATACAGTATAAATAAACACTCGTTCTTTAACTTAGCGGCTATGCGCTATGGTAAAGAAGCATCATTTCTGTATTTTAATAATATTGTACAGTGAGCAGGGGGTTCCCTGAGCCAGAAATTAATACTCAGGGACCCCCCCTGCTCCTGCTCAATATTATTAAAATTACAGAAAATGCTGCGTCATTACCATAGCGGATAGCCGTTAAGGCAATGAAGGGTTTAACCCACCGTGCCTGCTTTATTGTGTAGTGGGGATGGGTGAGGGGGATATTTGGCCCTTGGTGTGAGTTTAGGACTTGCGGGAGGGGGGGGGTTGCGGGTGCACTTAACCCCTTCACGACCGTAGCAGTTAATACCGCTACGGTCATGAAGGGGTTAAGCCCTCCCGCTACCCCCCCCCCCCGCAAGCCCTCCCCAACCATCGTTGGGGCTAATACCCCATTCACCCACCCTCCCGCTACCGACAATAAAAAAATACACACACACACAGCAGCCGCCAAAAAATAAATAAATAAATCTAAATAAATAAATGACAATAAATACATTTGAAATACATTTTTATTGATAGTGTAGATGTGCATAGCCGCTAAGGCAATGAAGGGGTTAAGGCATAATAAACAATTAATACATTCAATACATATTTTTCATGTCTGTGTTAAAACTCCCTGCCTTCTCTCTAATCTATGTAAAACTCCCTCCCCCTATTCTCGCTTTTAAAACTCCCTGCCTTCTCTCTAATCTATGTAAAAACCCCTCCCCCCATCCCCCTATTGTGTGTGTGCGTTAAGCTTCCCTGCAATCTATGTAAAAAAAACCTCCCCCTATTGTGTGTGTGTGTTAAATCTGCCTGGCCTGTGTTTCTGAGTGCTGAGTGCTCTGCGTTAAAGGCCCCGATCACGTGATCGCGGCCTGTAAACCAAGCAGAGCAGAGGGATACCGGCACCCCGCTAAAGGGTCCTGTATCTCGGGGGGCACGGGGTCCCCAGACCTAAAACCTGTGCGCTTCAGCTCCGGAGACCCCCTGCACATCTACACTATCAATAAAAATGTATTTCAAATGTATTTATTGTCATTTATTTATTTAGATTTATTTATTAATTGTGGAGCTGCTGTGCGTGAGGGGCCATGGCCAGGATGGGGGGGGGGGGGGGGGGTAACGGTACAGTATGTGGGTAGGGGGTGAGGGTGGTTAGACCTCACAGTAAATTATGCACATTGGGTCCCCCCCCCCTCCCCACATTTACATACACTGCACGACATCAATGCAGGGAGGGTTTACCAATGCAGGGAGGGTTTACCAATGCAGGTAAGGCTTTAGGCCTTTATATCTCTCTCCCTTCATTGTAATCTGTTTAACAGAAACATTAGGGGGGAAGGGGCTTTAGGCCTTTATATCTCTCTCCCTTCATTGTAATCTGTTTAACAGAAACATTAGGGGGGAAGGGGCTTTAGGCCTTTATATCTCTCTCCCTTCATTGTAATCTGCTTAACAGAAACATTAGAGGGGAAGGGGCTTTAGGCCTTTATATCTCTCTCCCTTCAGTGTAATCTGCTTAACAGAAACATTAGGGGGGAGGGGGCTTTAAACAATGCTGTGTATAATGTATAAGGTTTTTTACAATTAGATAGATGTAATCCTTGGTATTGTAAGGGTTAGCTTTGGTTTTAAATTGTGTTTTCTGGTTGGTACTTACTGTACAGTATATATTGACTTTTGTTTACTTGATTGGTTAAAGTGTTTGTTTGGAAGTGTTTGTACAGTATTTACTGGTAGAGTAGCTTGCAATTATATTGTTAACATTCATTTGCAGAATGTACAGTATATGGTGCATAGATTTAATGCTGTGCATCATTTACAGTAAACAATGTAAATGCAATGTACTGTGTGGATTGGAATGTTATGTTTTATATTGTAAAATCAGTTAGGATTATTAAATGGATTATTATTATTATTGTCTGTACTGTATAGAGAAGCGTTATTTGTAGGACAGTATGATTTTGATAACCATTCTACATGTACCGTATTTGTATATTGGTTCATCATCTGTGTGTATATACTGTATACTATATATATATATATATATATATATATATATATATATATATATATATATATAGTATATATATATACTGTACACAGTTTATACTGTATATGTACTGTATAGGGATTGTTATTATATATACTGTATACTGTATATATATATCCAGTATATATACAGTATATACTGTACAGTATATATTTATTTCTCTTCATGTATTTATTTATTTATTTAGATTTATTTATTAATTGTGGGGCTGCTGTGCGTGAATTTTTTTTATTGGGGGTGAGGGGGGTGTTTGACCCATGGTGTGAGTTTAGGACTTGCAGCAGCAGCACAATTAAGAAATAAATCTAAATAAATAAATGACAATAAATACATTTGAAATACATTTTTATTGATAGTGTAGATGTGCAGGGGGTCTCCGGAGCTGAAGCGCACAGGTTTTAGGTCTGGGGACCCCGTGCCCCCCGAGATACAGGCCCCTTTAGGGGGTGCCGGTATCCCTCTGCTCTGCTTGGTTTACAGGCCGCGATCACGTGATCGGGGCCTTTAACGCAGAGCACTCAGCACTCAGAAACACAGGCCAGGCAGATTTAACACACACACACAATAGGGGGAGGTTTTTTTACATAGATTGCAGGGAAGCTTAACGCACACACACAATAGGGGGATAGGGGGAGGGGGTTTTACATAGATTAGAGTGAAGGCAGGGAGTTTTAAAAGCGAGAATAGGGGGAGGGGGTTTTACATAGATTAGAGAGAAGGCAGGGAGTTTTAACACAGACATGAAAAATATGTATTGAATGTATTAATTGTTTATTATGCCTTAACCCCTTCATTGCCTTAGCGGCTATGCACATCTACACTATCAATAAAAATGTATTTCAAATGTATTTATTGTCATTTATTTATTTATTTATTTAGATTTATTTATTTATTTTTTGGCGGCTGCTGTGTGTGTGTGTATTTTTTTATTGTGGGTAGCGGGAGGGTGGGTGAATGGGGTATTAGCCCCAAATATGGTTGGGGAGGGCTTGCGGGGGGGGGTAGCGGGAGGGCTTAACCCCTTCATGACCGTAGCGGTATTAACTGCTACGGTCGTGAAGGGGTTAAGTGCACCCGCAACCCCCCCCCCCTCCCGCAAGTCCTAAACTCACACCAAGGGCCAAATACCCCCCTCACCCATCCCCACTACACACAATAAAGCGGGCACTGTGGGTTAACCCCTTCATTGCCTTAGCGGCTATCCGCTATGGTAATGACGCAGCATTTTCTGTAATTTTAATAATACTGAGCAGGAGCAGGGGGGGTCCCTGAGCATTACTTTCTGGCTCAGGGAACCCCCTGCTCACTGTACAATATTATTAAATCTCTCTCTCTGCTGCAAACACATCTCGCCCCCAGTATGTGCAGTAATTTACTGAACATGTACTGTAGAATAAATGCATAGTTTTATTTATTCGGGTTTATTACACAGTATACTGTTCGGCCGGAAAACATCAGCATACTGTACTGCACAATATTATCCATCGAAATCCCCCCATTAGCCGTTTTCTTTTCTGAGGAAAAACAAAATGAAAAGTTTTAATGTACAGTAATGGTCAGCCCCCTAAAGAAGTACCCAGCCTGCCCCACCAAAATAATACGGCAACAATACAGTACTCACCATACTGTATTACTGAATTTCCCATTCAGCTTGCGCCGGCGCCGGGCAACTGCCAGTCCAGCTTTCATCATCACCCACGTCGATAGTTTGCAGCGGGACTAGCCCACCTGTAGTCAGCAGGTGAGGCGGGAAATCGCTTAGGTACATGCAAGCTTCATCAAAACTGGCTGCGAAATCCGACTCTGTCTCAGGGTTGTCACTGACGGCGGGACCATCATTAGAAGCTGGTGCTGGTGCTGGTTCTGGTTCTGGCGCATTGCTTGGCAGGGACTGTCGCTTCTTAGTTGGTTTTAACACGACCCTTCGCCTTTTGCCGCCTCCATGATCATAGATACGGGAAAAACCCTGTGAAACACACCAATACCCTCCAACAAATTGGGGCTCAATACGGTGAAAACAGGGGTCACTACATAACCTTTTCCTTATTGCACGCTTCCACAAATGAGGAGCTGGCGAAAATTTGTAAAAGTCATAGTTTTCGATAAAATACTGATAAATTTGAACAACTGTTGCCATCTTATCCTCTGTTGCATTAATAGCGGCCCATATCAAATAAGCATAACTTCTGTCAGGTTTTTGGAACACGGGCTGCATTTGAACACTCATGGTGGGTCTCTGAAGAATAGTGTAACTGAAACTACGTGGTCTTTGTCTTTATTTAATACAGTATGTAAAACCTAAATTGATACATTTTTGCAACGTCTTCCTTCAGTCTCAAGGCCAAGTTACAATAGCACACTGTGGTACAGTATCTTTTTTTAAACGAAACAACTGCAAAGCCCACACATTACTTAAGTCATGAGTTTATGCCATCTGGTGGACAAGTGAAACATTGCAGCCTAGTAAATCCTGATCATTATCATTTAACAAATCAGGCCCCCGTCAGCCAGGCATGAACCGTGGCTGGGAAGGCAAACGCAACGAAGCATGCAAGAGGTGAGCAGCGGCGGATTCCAGGTATCTGCCAGGTACAAACTGGGCATTTGCTCTAATAAAGTGTGTCGGTGCGGTATAGGTTTGTTTGATACAGTGTTAGATTGCAGCTCCTCAGTGATATATATATTGCCCCTGTGGCTGATATTATCCTAATGAGTGTGACCCGATATGCTTGTTCTAAATCCTGAAATATAAATGGCAGTGTGAATCAATAGTGCGTGATATAATCTTCATCACAGATGATAATTTAAATATACAGGCTGCCTGAATAGTAATGCCCTACAGACATGAAGAGCTATATGTAAGAAGTTAATAGCCAGCCCTGTAGGTTGTCATATATCTTGTGTAGCCTACACAGATTGTCTGCACACTATAGAGCATTGCTATCACTAAGTATCACATAAAGAGTATATACACTGACCCAATGTAATTCTAGCTAAATGGATGGGATAATCCTAGCCAAAGCTGTCATGCAATGGATAGTCAAATAGCAGGGATCAAATTACACATTGTATGTGGGTATTGCTGATAGGTGATAGCACTCTTGGTGTAAAACTAATATTATATCCCAGACCATGCACATTAATTAAAGCCCTTGTGTCACTGGTATTCATTCATCACCAAATGTGTTGCAATGTGTGGTTGAAGGTAAGTAACTATATCGATGAAAAGGCCACATTGAAATTATCAGTCAGGCTATAAGGGCTATTTTGTTAAACATCCCTATATGACCCAGACCCCAAATTCCAGCCATAAGTCACAGAGAAGTACAGTATATAGGCACACGGTACACTGAACAATGGAGTCCATCTGAACCCCTTGCATGTCAAGTCAACAGCACTTTTTGTCAGCGCTTGCTGCTCACTAAGATCCTAATATTGAAAGTAACAGAGTCACTAACTATGTTGCTAGCTTAGTGAAATGTATCTAGTGGAGCCGGCATAGTTATCTCCTTGCTGTAGACCTCCCGAGAGGTCATTGTTAAACAATGACCAAGAAAAGATTATTTTCCTTGACTTGGAGATTTTCAAGGATCACGTTGGTGGTCTGCAATCTATGGTACACACAAAACCCACAGCTACAAACAATTTGCTCCTGTACTCGAGTCATCACCCCAAACCTCAGGTAGACTATCCCTATAGGACAATTCTTAAGGGTTAAAAGAAATTGTTTCAGGCTCCAGGACTTTTACCCATAATCGTGGATTGTGTTTCAAAGATTCCAGAATAGAGGTTACAGCAGGTCATGCATAGATCGAGCATACAAATGTGCAAAAAAAACACAGACCAGGATGCATTATTATTTGGCAGTAATAAGAAAACTGAACAAGTAGGCCAGAATCAGATCAGACTAATTGAAACACACTGTACAATAAGCAATGGAGACAAATCAAACAGGTATTAAAAAACATTGGCACCTCCTCCGTGAAGATGAGGACTTTGAGAACAGTGCTCAATGACAAACCCTCCATTACTTATAGATGGCCAAGAAATCTATCTGACCAGCTTGTTTATAGCCACTACCAAGCATCACAAGCGTCGACATGGCTTACCAATAAAACAGTAGGCACAAATAGATACGGAACTTGCAAGGCTTGCAAGTTCATCAACCCAAGCAAGGAGTTTAAAAACTGGAATAATACAAAAACGTATAACATTAAAAGCTTTATAAATTGCAAGACCAGTGGCGTGATTTATTTAGCTACGTGCAAATGTGGCATGCTATATGTGGGCAAAACATCACGCCAACTTCGACGCCACATTTTAGAGCATGCAAGCATGATCAGAAACAATGTAAATACTCCGGTGTCACGCCACATCAATCACACCGGTGTTCTACTTCTTTCCAAAGATACACAAGAACCTACAAGAACCTTCAAGAACCCCCAGGGAAACCCATTATTTCGGGTATTAGCTCTTTGACGAAAATCTTCCCGAATATACAGTATAGACATTTTTCTCCGCAAATATGTGATGGTGCAAAATCCTATCTGAGGGATACCATGCATATACTGGATATCCTGAGCAAATTTAAATGGGAACCAGGATATGTGTTGGTCACATCAGACGTAACCTAACTATACACCTCTATCAATAACACAAGGTTGTGACGCAATACAAAAAAATCAGAAAAATTACCCTGATGTTTTAGATAAACAAGCAACTTTTTTATTGGATAGCATTTTAATTATTTTAGAGCACAATTATTTTTTTGTTTAACGATAAGTTCCTTTTGAAAAGATGTGGCACAGCCAATGGGGACCAGGTTCACAGAGTTGTGCAAATCTTTTTATGGGTGTCTGGAGCCAGAACCCGTTTGGTGCGAACTTTGTTCTATGGAAAAGATATATACTGTAGACAATATCTTTTCTTTTTTTTTTTTGCTTAAATTTTTTATTGAGCATTTTTTGTACATACAAAATAAGGTAAACAAAACATACAACAGAAAAAAGGGGGGAAACAATAATACAAATAAACTGGTTGTGGAACAATAAAGGATAGGGAGATTGGGGAGCGGGGGAAGGGGTAGCATTTGTAACAATATAGTACGGTTCACAACAATTTAAATACCACATGTATCACTATGTTCCAAGTATTCTAATCTATATATGGGGATATATACCAATATTTTTATGGAAGAAATTTACTTGAAGAATTCCTTTTTTGTGGGTAATTGAGCGGGTCTGTGCATTTATCAATATATATTTTTTCTGTCATATGGACTTTTAAAACTATTTGTGGAGTTACCATAATGGATGATGCAGAGGATACACAAGATATTTTAACCCCTATATCCTACACGTTTAGCTGTGGAGATGATTCCTCTAGAAAAAAGAAGGCACTTCGTGTGTTTGAAAACGTTGTGGACATTGACTCAAATGACATTGCTGACCTAAAAATATATTTTCAAAGATTGGAAAAATTGCTGATTTATAAGACCAGGATTTGGTGGGACATTGTTGCTACTGAAAATTACCTGAAATTGAAAAGAATTCCAAGAGGTCTGCGGGTTAAGAAGGCCCCCACCTTTGGTTTTCCTGACAAAGATTTTGAGGATCAATGGATTCAAACACGTAACCATTGTTCCTTCAAATTAATGGACTTGATATTACAGCATAAGATAAAAGAAAAGAACACAATTGACACCCAAATCAAAGAGTTACAAGATAAACTACGGCAGTTCAAAGACATGGAAGGTTTCACTAATTATGATAAAATTGTATCCAAGACTGTTGAGGAAGCAGAACGAGAAATCATGATAAGAAAACAGAATAAATATGACCGTGACCGTATTGACTATGAAAAAAAACAAATCTATAACTGGCAAAGAACGGTTAATGTTTCTGATCGATCCAGCCAAAATACATCAAGGAATATGTCACGTGGGTCAACACCTAGCAAATCAATCCTGAAAACCAGTAATATGGACTATCAGAGTGTTGACTCTGAGTTCTCTGATGGGGAGATCACCTCCCATTCTGTTTCATTTGTTGACATGGAAAATAGATCTGGAAATACACAGCGTGAAACTATCCCACAGTCTAGAGATGAAAGACGTCCATTAGATGGTAACCCCTTGAGAGGAGACTCTGCGATAGGGAGACCAAATGATACCTATCATCAAGAACAGCAGTCAAAAAACTACCTGATGTTCAGAAAAAACGAAAAGGAACCAGGAGGGGGAAGAAAAGAGGCAGGGGGAAAAAGAGCCAACAAAAGGAAGAAAAATTACTAAATGTTGATAATGTCATAAATCTTTCAGGTGTAGAGTTGTCAGAGTCTGAGATTTCTCTCCTGAACAAAGGTTTGAAGTATGCACCTACTATGGACATCGACCTCTTTGGTACAGTGATTGATGTGCATAAGTACGTCCGTAAATTAACTTGAAAAAAATTATTTCATCATCGTAACACGGGGGAGGAATCTCAGACTCTGACTGTCCCTGATGGGAATCCATTGGAGAACTCACCTGGCTCCAATTCTGATTTAGTAAATCCTCCTACTCCCCCTGCTCAGATATTTCTGGACTCTTTCCGTGATGTTTGTGCACTTAGAGACTTGGATGATCTTGCTGAACAGGGTAAAACTGTGGAAGTTTCCCAAGACCTTACATTGGGGGATTGGGGATCCAATTTCAAAGAAAAGTCTGTTTTCTATCCCACTTTTGTAAAAGGCCCCTACCTCTCCATGTTCGAAAATTTGGTTATTCGTGATCTTAGACTTTTGGCCCAGGGTTTCTCATTTTCCCATGGGGGTTATGACAATTTCAATAAAAATGAACGTCTGGCAATCAAGACATTGCAAGACAATCCCATGTTAATTATCAAAAATGCTGATAAGGGGGGTGCCGTGGTGGTTCAGAGTAGGACAGACTATCTCAGGGAGGCTTTTCACCAACTTGGGGATGTGTCCTCCTACTCTGAACTACCTCGGGATGCAACAGACAACTTCCTGAAGGAATTATTGGATCTCATTGACCTGGGGTCAGCAACACACATTTTAAATAAACATGAAATAGGATTTTTGGTTAACCCTCACCCAGTGATCCCCATTTTTTACCATCTCCCAAAGATCCATTAGACATTGGTTGACCCTCCTGGTCGGCCAATTGTCTCCAGCATTGGATCTTTGGGAGATGGTTTATCTCGTTATGTTAATTCTTATTTACAACCGTTTGTTAGGGCTTTGCCTTCATTCACTCTGGATTCAGGGGATTTATTAACACAATTGCAAGACATATCTTGGGAACAAGATTTTCTATGGGTTACTATGGATGTGGTCTCCCTGTACTCAATCATAGAGCATGATCTGGGGATGACGGCTGTACGCCATTTCATAGAATGTCTGGGAAGCTCAATTCTTATGACCACATTTATTATGGAATCTATTCTTTTTCTTCTCACGCACAATTATTTTCTTTTTGAGCACCAGTTTTACTTGCAACTACGGGGAACGGCAATGGGGACAAGTTTTGCCCCCTCATGCCAATCTCTTTATGGGGTGGTGGGAATATAATTTCATCTATAATAGCACGAATACCTTTAGACACAATATTATTTTTTACAAGCGTTTCATTGATGATCTGCTTATCATTTGGCACGGGAGCACTGACACTTTGAAATAATTTTTTAATTATATTAATGATAACACTCCGAATATTAAGTTTACCACTAATTTCAATGCACATCACATTAGCTTCTTGGACATTCTGTTATTTATTGACATGGATCATCAGATACAATCCGACGTTTACAGAAAGAGTAATTCAAGGAATTCTTTCCTTAGAGCGGACAGTTGTCACCCCAGATCTGTGATTACTGGGATACCAAAAAGTCAGTACCTTAGACTAAGGCGAAACTGCTCCACTTTAAGTGGTTTTCTGGCTCAGTCTGAGGCTCTCACTAATCGATTTGTAGAAAGAGGCTATGACAGGGAGACCCTCCAATCCACATTGGAAGAAGTAATCAAAATAGATAGGAAGACATTGCTTCCCATTAAAGGTTCCAGAGTGAGGGATGGTGGTCGCAAAAGGGATCTGAATGATGGGGAAAAAACATCTCCTTTATTTATCTCTCAATTTAGTAAAGCCAGTGGCCAAGTAAATAGCATTATCAACAAACATTTGGGTCTGTTACATATGGATCCCATACTCCGTCAATATACGGAGAAGGGACCAAAGATCGTGTATAGAAAGGCAAAAACCTTAGCTACCTTTATATCTCCAAGTGTAATTTCTACCCGAGGTAAACATATCTTTGCCACTAAGGGATCATTTAGATGCAACAATTGCAACATGTGTGAATACATGCAACCTTCCAAATGTGTCTTTTCCCAAAGCCCACAAAGACGATTTACCATCAATAGTTTTATCAACTGCAATACGTCATTTGTAGTATATATCATCAACTGTGGCTGTGGGAAAAGATACGTTGGTAGGACAACAAGAGCCCTCAAATTGAGGATACAGGAGCACTGTAGATTAATCAGGAAAGGAGACTTGACGCACCCCATCTCCAAACACTTTTCTGAATGTGGAAAGGGTGGCATTGAAAATTTCTCATTTATGGGAATAGACAGACTTAAGCAAAAAGCAAGAGGTGGTGATCTTACTAAAAAATTGGATTGCAGAGAATCCTATTGGATCTTCATGCTAAAGACAAGATTCCCAGAAGGGATCAATATTGAGTGGAAACTTAACCATTTTCTGACTTAAATACTCTTCATTAGTTTAACATAAACAAATAAAATCTTGTTGGGAACAACTTTACCAGATTAGTACCTAGTTCTGAGTAATAAAAATACCCATTTACAATAAATATGCTTAAAGATTACATCCTATAGTAGATATACAAAGCGTGAGAGTCTTCTAAAAACGCTTATAGAGCATTTATTGGTTACTTACCATCTATCACCTGACTGTAGTTTATTCAAGCAACAATGAAATATTGCTTATGTTTCTCAACAGGTTATATAAGGGTTAGCGATGTCCTTTTGTTTTGGGTCTTCATCATATATATTAATTGAATATTAATTGAATAAATCGGTTATGGATGTCATCAAACTAATGGGAGTATTATGTTCATATCAATACAATATTTGTTTAGGAATACCTCCCCTAGGTTAAACTTGTAGCTACTTAAAAACCATTAAAAATAATGTCCTTTGCATCATTAGAGGGTTGGAACGTGTGTTTTTAATATAGGTATAGAAATATACTGTTTGTAATCATGTTAAATATATGTTGGTAATTGATGTTTTGTTAGGATATTGTGTTTACACTTCACTATAATGGCAGCTTTGTGCTGATTTTGTTATAACGATTATTCCCTTGTTTGGGTGTGCATACACTTAATTATATTGCTTCTTTATGTCTTTTATTATCCTCAACCTGGTAACAATAGGGGTGTTCGTTCCTGTAATCCTTACTGTGGATGAATCCTTGCGGTGCCGGGCAGGGGGGTGTTAAAGTTTACTAATTATCCACACACATGTGGATCACCTAACAAGGGAAAATAAGGGAACCATGTGTGGTCCGCGTGCGCATGCGCGAACGGACGAGAATTGCGTGAGCCGCATCTCGCGAGAGCTAGTCCTTCACTGCTCGTGGGATGCGTGTCATTCCTATGAGCACCGATTGGCTGTGTCTCGCAGTGAAGCTTAGCAATACACTGGTCTGTATGACGCTTGGGCTACGGGGACCATACCCATTGGTGAGGATAGATTGTGACGTCATGGAGTTTTTGGCGCCAAATCGGCAACAGCTGTTATTTAAATGTTCTATGCACTATGTAAGACACTTCATGATAAAGTGTCTGCGTTGCACGAAACGCGTAGAAGGTTTGCAACCCTCTATTTTATGGACTCAGAATAAAGATTTTTTTGCCAGACCTGCTCCTTATCCCCCTTCTTGGCTGTGCGCTGCACACACACTATATATTGGGATATACCTGCATGGCGGAACCAAGGAGCCCAAATCTCAGAGAATTGCGAGGTAGAGCCGTTCAGGTAGGCTGAGAGTTTTTCCATATAGACTGTATGCTAAATTTTGTTATTTATTTTGTTTAAGGATAGGGGGCAGGTTGTTTCCAATTTTTGGCAATTGTACACTGTGTAGCGTTTAAAATTTGGGATATTACTCTAGCTTTTTTTTTGGAGATATTGGCCATTGGTTTTTCCTAGCAATATATATATATATATACTGGGTCGTGTGGGACAGTGATTTCTAGGATCTCGTGTATTAAGGTGAACATTTCCGTCCATGTTTGTTGGATTTTTGGACATGACCAGAATATATGCAGTATATTCCCACTTCACCACAGCCACGCCAGCACAGAGGGGAAACACCTGGGAGAAAAGAGTGCAGCCTGGCAGGAGTCATATACCATCTGAATATTAACTTGTAAATATTCTCCTTAATTACAACGCACAATGAATTTTTGGAAGCTGCTTCCCAGATGTCTTTCCAGATATCGAGATCTATACAGACGTTAAGATCCTTTTCCCAGGATACCATATAGTTATCGGGGTTTGGTTGCTCTTGATAGAGGATAAACGTTGATATATTCTGGAGATAATGCCCTTTGTGTGTGAGTCCTTTTTGAACCTAGGTATGGGAGTGCGGGTTTCCTGTGTAAAAAGGAAGGGAGGGGTCCGAGAATAGGGGTTGCATGAGGGAAGGGGTACTGGTTAGTTGGAACTTGGATTTGAGGGAATCCCAGAGATTACGGGCAAAGGATATCACCGGGTTCTTGTAAATCTTGGGTGGTCTAGACTTTGTATTGAGCCAGAGAAGATTTTTTATTTTACATGGGGAACAAATCAAATCCTCTATTTCGACCCACCTCTTTTCGGGTGGGTTTGAATGCCAGCTAATAAGTTGCCCTAGTTGTGCGGCTCTATAGTCGTTTTGTAAGTTCAGGAGAGCTAAGCCTCCTTCTGATTTGGATTTATAAAGAATATTTTTGCGAACTCTGGTCGCCTATTTTGCCAGACAAACTTCAAAATGTTCTTCTGAATATTATTTAGGTCTTTCTGACAGATTTTAACCGGGAGAGTTTGGAAGAGATAGAGGAGTCTAGGTAAAATATTCATTTTAATAGTCGTAATTCTCCCAAACCAGGATATTATATATGGATTCCAAGTGGTTAAATCCTTAACTATCTGGTCGAAAAAGGGTATAAAATTTGCGTTGTATAAAGTTGAATAATCTTTTGTTAATTGGACCCCTAGATATTTAATATGGTTCGTATTCCATTTAAAGTCGAAATTTAGTTGGAGTAATTTTACTAATTCTTTAGGGAGATTTACACTAAGGGCCATGGATTTGGAATGATTAATTTTATAACCTGAAAAGGAGCCGGATTCTGATAGAACATGAAAAAGTTTAGGGAGGGATGTTAGAGGTTTGGAGAGCGTCAATAGTATATCATCCGCAAAAAGAGCTATTTTGAATTCTTCCTGGCCATCAGAAATACCCGCAATATTGGGATTCATCCTTATCCGGCATGCTAATGGTTCTATGGCTAAGGCAAACAACAAAGGTGACAGCGGACATCCTTGTCTAGTTCCATTTAATATTGAAAAGGGATCAAACAAAGAGTTGTTCGTTCTCACAATGGCCGTTGGTGTGGAGTATAGTGTGTTTATGCTATTTAAAATTTTGGCTGTCAATCCCATCTGCGAAAGCGTAGCTGACATAAACTGCCAGTCTAATCGATCGAACGCTTTTTCTGAGACTAGAGAGAGTAATAGAGATGGGCACTTTGTGTGTTTTGCTACGTGTATTAGATTCACCGTCCTCCTTGTGTTGTCAAGGGCTTGTCTGCCCAGGACAAACCCCACCTGGTCCGGATGAACCAATTTAGGGAGGATACTATTTAATCTGTTGGCAAAGATCTTTGCATATAGTTTTAGATCTGTATTTAACAGTGAAATAGGTCTGTAGCTAGAGCACAACAGAGGATATTTCCCCTCTTTTGGGAATACCACTATGGTAGCACGAAACATATCTCTAGGAGGGGGAAGGCCTTGTAGCATCTGATTAAATACTTTGGTAAGAAATGGGAGGAGCGTTGTGGAATATTTCTTATAATAAAGATTAGAAAATCCATCAGGACCAGGCGCCATTTTTAGTGTAGATGTTATGAATTTTAGCTCTAGCTTGTTTTTGCTTTAATTTGCGTGCCAACATTCTATCTGCTTTATTACTTTTTTCATAATATTTTTGTTGAGTCCATCTTATAGCTCTTTCTGCGTTTGACACCAACAAAAGATTTAATTCGCTCCTCACTGAGATTATCTGCCTGTAATTTTTCCGGGACGGATTTGACTTGTGAATAAATTCTAGTTCTGATCATTTTTGTGTTAGTATTTCAATTTCTTTTTTTTTTCTTTTTTTTTTCGAGAAGCCAGGGCAATCAATTTGCCTCTTATCTATGATTCGTGGGCCTCTCAAAGGGTAAAAGAGGAAACCTCTGGGGTATTGTTTATTTCAAAATATTGGGCCAGTTCTTTTTCTAAGTAAAGCAATAGGGAAGCCCCTGCTTCTGCCACTGATATAGTGATTGATGAACGGTGCTTTGGGTATAAACACAGATAGATATGGGATAGAGAAAGAACCCAAATGTAGCACTCAGGTTCGCCCTCTGGTGATAAATGAATTGGTTAAAACATAAACTTTATTTATCTGCAACATGTAAATAAAATAATGGGTGTTAAAACAACGACCTGAAGGTATTCAGATCTCCAATGCTGAAACCGTATAGGTTCAGGATCTAAAGTAATGGTGTGTTCTGTGTGACCCAGGTAACACACTAAACAACAGTCCTTATACTGTAAGGATCTGAGGTAGAGAACAGATCGTACAGGGTGTGCTCATAGGTAAGTACTGATAGCTACAAATCACTGATGGCAGAAACTGCCTGAACCAAATTGCAAATATATATATATATATATATATATATATATATATATATATATATGTGTGTGATAGGACTTGTAGTGACTGGTGCATAGAGATATATGGGAGCCTATGCAGTATTGAACCAAAATGATTCCAGCTTACAATAGGACCTCAGCTTATTCTTCTCTATGGTAAGTCATGGTATACACAGCGCTGTGTCAGGTTGACCTAAAGTGACCTAATGAGGTTTGCAGTGATAAGCAAAGTTGCCCTCTGGTAACATTTGTGACAGATGTTATAGACAGTAAACTCTATGTCACAGACTAACATAGGGTTGTAATAGTCCTTCTCAGGGGGAATCTGACACAGGATTGAGTCACAGATAGAGAGGCTGTTTGGAATCCTCTGAAGGTACAGTGAAGTAACCCTCAGACTGCTGTCAGGGAGATCTCTGAGTAACAACAATAACCAGCGCAACCTCAGTGAGTTGCAATTCAACGGGGGAACTAAACTAAGTACTAAAACCATTTAGAGAGCACATCCCTGTATCAGATCTTACAAAAGAGGCTCATAGTGTCCGTTGGGGCACTCTAAGAGCCTATATTGATCGCACGGGCAGAGTACCGCATGAACTCGCGGTGTGAGACTATGAATGCGGTGGTAGTCAGAGCCCTGCGCGTGCACGTGTGGAGACAGAGCCGCCAATAAAATAATGGGTGTTAAAACAACGACCTGAAGGTATTCAGATCTCCAATGCTGAAACCGTATAGGTTCAGGATCTAAAGTAATGGTGTGTTCTGTGTGACCCAGGTAACACACTAAACAACAGTCCTTATAAGGATCTGAGGTAGAGAACAGATCGTACAGGGTGTGCTCATAGGTAAGTACTGATAGCTACAAATCACTGATGGCAGAAACTGCCTGAACCAAATTGTAAATATATATATATATGTGATAGGACTTGTAGTGACTGGTGCATAGAGATATATGGGAGCCTATGCAGTATTGAACCAAAATGATTCCAGCTTACAATAGGATCTCAGCTTCTTCTTCTCTATGGTAAGTAATGGTATACACAGCGCTGTGTCAGGTTGACCTAAAGTGACCTAATGAGGTTTGCAGTGATAAGCAAAGTTGCCCTCTGGTAACCTTTGTGACAGATGTTATAGACAGTAAACTCTATGTCACAGACTAACATAGGGTTGTAATAGTCCTTCTCAGGGGGAATCTGACACAGGATTGAGTCACAGATAGAGAGGCTGTTTGGAATCCTCTGAAGGTACAGTGAAGTAACCCTCAGACTGCTGTCAGGGAGATTCCTAAGTAACAGCAATAACCAGCGCAACCTCAGTGAGTTGCAGTTCAACAGGGAACAAAACTAAGTACTAAAACCATTTAGAGAGCACATCCCTGTATCAGATCTTACAAAAGAGGCTCATAGTGTCCGTCAGGGCACTCTAAGAGCCTATATCGATCGCACGGGCAGAGTACCGCATCAACTCTTGGTGTGAGACTATGAATGCGGTGGTAGTCAGAGCCCTGAGCGTGCACGTGTGGAGACAGAGCCGCCGACGCGCGCGTTTCGCGAGAGGCTTTCTCAAGGCGAAATTGTAAGTAATCGTAAGAGTACCCTGCAGGTGAGCAGGTATATATAGGTCCTCCAAGTTTAATGACGTCACGGTTAACCCTTGGTGTGCTGGGGCATGTGGGAAGCTGTGCTGATGTGCACAGTGAGTATATCCTATTGTATGACTGCATAACTCGCACAATAAAGGTGATATGGTCTGACTCACTTATTTATAGTGTCTGAATATATTGATTGGTCAGACTTACACAGAGAGAGATGAATGAAATTACACTCTCTTTGCGCCTCAAGGGCAGGATAAATGACATGGTATAGTATAAATAGTACACAATAATGCTAATAGAGCTAGGGTCCAGAGATGCCCTAAATATTAGTAATGATCAACACTGAGTGGTGGTATATAGGATGTCAGGATGTGGTAGCTACCTGATGTTAGCATGGCAGTAATTAGTGTATAATCTGATGGAGAAGTGCATACGGAGGGTCGACTGAGATGCTGCCCTCTAATGCTGAATGGAAAGACTTAGTATGAACTGTTATAGAAATGGGGTGAACAGATACCCCTCATTGAGACTTTTAGGTGATAGTGTACCGAGCGTGTATATCCATTTGGACTCTCTTTGAAGGAGGACTTTGTCCCAGTCCCCCTTTCTCCGTCCTCGGATAAAATGGTCAATACCACAGAATGCCACAGCCTTAAGATCTCCGTATGACACCGATTAACATGTCTAGACAGAGGTTTGTCAGCCTTGTTCCTGATGGTGCCGATATGCTCCAGCACTCTCTGTTTAAGACACTGTTTGGTTTTCCCAACATAAATTTTCCCACATTTACATATGCCTTGGTATATTACACCTGTGCTTAGGCAGTTTATAAAACCGCGTATTTGGTATGTCTTTGTGTTGTTCCAGTTGTTGAATTGTTTAGTGATTTTCATGTATTGACATGCTTTGCATCTTTGACAGGTGTACAATCCAGTGGGTTTGGGTGGAAGCCATGTCCTTGGTGTCTCTTCCTGTGGACCAGTAGATCTCGCAAATTTCTTGCTCGTCTACTGGTCATGGATGGGTAGTCCTTAGTGACCCCTGTGAGTAGCTCATCAACTCTTAAGATGTGCCAGTGTTTCTGGAGGATATTACGTGTCTGAGGCCATTCCCTATTAAAAGTGCTTATAAATCGTATCACTCTATCTTGTGGACTGGGTGGTTTGTCCATGATAAGTGATCTCCGAGTGGTATGTTTAGCTCGTTTATATGCCTTTTTGATGCTCCTTTTACTGTAGCCCCTGTTCACAAATCGTTGGCTCATATTTAGGGATTGTACCTCAAACTCTTGATCAGTGTTACAGTTTCGTCTTAGCCTTAAGAATTGACCAGTAGGTATACCGTTGACCTGGGCTCTTGGATGGTGGCTACTTTCCTTTCAGAATGTTCTTTTTCTATTAATTGGAGATTTTGTGGTTCAATAGTAGGGATTCTTTTAAGGACCACAACCTTGTTTTATTTTTGGTAGTGAGGCCTACCAATTTGGTTATAAGTGTAGATTGGTCTGACCAAGCAGAGGGGGCAATTACTGCTGCGGAAATATTATCGCTAATTTGTTGGTCTATTAGGATATAGTCAATTCGAGAATAGCTATTATGGGGATGAGAAAAAAAGGAGAAATCCTTTACTTTGTTATTTACTAATCTCCAGGAGTCTACCAACAACAGTTCATTGGTCATAGATACAAGTCCCCGGGAAGAGGGAACTATTTTTTGTGGCGGTGGGAGACTGGGGGATTTATCTAAATTTGGGTCCATAATTGCATTTAAATCTCCTGCTAAAATTAAAAGGCCTTTCTGGACAGAGTGAATTAAATTTGTTAGTTCCTGGAAAAAAGATTCTTGATTTTTGTTAGGGGCATAAGTGTTCTATAATACAAATGAATAAAGTGATAACTTACATATAGTTGAAGAGTCGGTACATCCGTCTTCGGAAACAATCTGGTATGGGAACATATACAACGAGAGATATACATAATATTACATAATAGTGACAAATGCTTGCAAAACTTGGAGGAGGGGAGTGGTAGAGAGGGTAGGGAGGGGTAAACCGAGGACCCCGGCTTCCAAACATTGTTTGGGGGGAACAGCCATAGTGGGACCCGTGGTGCGAGTCTCTTGCACTCACAGATTAAATGAACATGAGGGGGGCGGGCTATGGCCCAGCGGCTCAATGCCGCAGTGCTCCTTTGTTTAGGAGCTAAGCCTTCGAAAAGGGAAAACAAAATCACCCCAAAGAGTACGGGGTGGGTTGTATGTGTGATCTTACACATCAGGGGAATAAAAACAAGAAAGAGGGGCATTGAACGTTATAACTGTTTACAGCAACATATCCTTTCTCTATTTTAAAAGCATTAAGTAGGGTTGGCTGGCAGCTATAGTTTGGCAGGCTTTGCACTCGTAGTCTATAGGGGGCGGGGGGACAAAAAACATGGAAAAAATTACCTAAACATAACCTTTAATATTTTAGTCTCTAATAAAGATTTAGTAGCTGAAATTTGGAGACCAATTCTATTATAGACAACATATCTATCTAAAACTTATATTGCAAATACACTTCTATCTAGAAAACAGTTCCAAACAAACATTGTATATCAGTCCCTCTAAGTGTTCAGATTAGTTCAAACTGACTGTCAAACTTTAAAAGTCTCGAACTTGTGGGTAACTTGGGAGAACAGTTCTACAGTGAACAAAGAAATAACCTGAGTTTTGGATCTGGCACGCTTTTAGAAACTTAGAAGCTAAACTCTGTAACTTCTTGATGTGCAGGTTGTCATGGTCGTTGTGGCTTGATCAAATTGGTTGATGTGCTCCAGATATCGCGACCATTGATTAGTTTTTAGATTTAGGTTGCTGGTGTGAACCACGTCTTGATTTGTACCTTATGTCCAGTCCACGTTTTGGCTTGCCTGCCATCTTAAATGGGTGTTAGGTAAGTATCCAGCTCTAGTTTTTCAAGTGGGTTGGGTCTTTGCTCGCCTAGAGATTGGAGTTTTCACCCATGCCTGGCGTTGTGCCTTAGGTGAATGACGAGGCCTTTGAGAGGCCTTCGGATCCTCTGGTTCGAGTAGACCCAATGATCGTAATTTTTCCTCACCCTCTGCTGGTGAGAGTAGAATGTACATCATTTCTTGATAAGTGAACAGTAGTTTGCACGGGAAACCCCAGCGATAGCGGATTTTATGGTTCCGCAGTGAGTTGGTGATCTGCGCAAACATTCTCCGCTTATTCAGCGTGATTTGAGCCAAGTCCGGAAAGATGAAGAGTGGAACATTATCTTGCTATATCTTTGTGGTGGTTCTAGTGGCTCTCAATATTTCCTCTTTAATATGGAAATAGTGTAGGCGTGTGATCACGTCCCGTGGCTTCGCTTGGTCTAGGCCTTTCGGTCTAGGAAGCCTATGTGCTCTGTCCATCTGAAGTTTATCATCCGATGTTTCAGGTAACAGGGACATGAAACCGAGTGAGATATGCGTCCAATTGGGCGCTGTCCACTTCTTCCAGGACGCCTCTGATCCGCAGGTTATTGCGTCGTGACCGGTTCTCCGTGTCTTCCAGTTTTTCAAGAATTGTTTTGACTTGGGTTTGTCATTCCTCGATTTCTTGCGCTTGGGTCTCTTGTGCCAGGGCGGTGTTATCCACCTTTTCCTCCAAGTCCACAATATGGTCTCCTATGGACGCAATCTATGCTCTGATGCTGTGGCGGAAGCTCTGCATCTCGGAGTGGAAAGAGCTTTTTATTTCTTGTACAAACACCATAATTTTTTTATTGGTAAGCGGAGCGTCCGTCTCTTCTCCAGAGTCTGGATCTGAATCTGCGTCTCCACCTGCGGTGGACGCTTCTTGGTCTTTTGAGCTTTATTTTTTGAAGAAGAGGGAAGCCTCGCATTGGACCGCTGGTTTTTTTGGTTGTTTAGTGGACGGCATATTTGTTATTAGTCAGTCAATTTTTGCTGGAGGTAGAGCTGGGTGTGTTTGAGTGATGTAAACAGAAGGATTTTAAATTGAGATGAGCCCCTTCATTCTTAAAATGTCCCGATCACATACACATTGTTTACATTTCTTTATTTGATTTTAGTTGAGCCTTTATACCTTGGTAGTTTGGACCCTTCTGTCTCATCTTGGCTGACCCTGCACTTGGCCCAGTGGTCAATTTAAAGGAGATAGTGGGGCTCAAATTAGGGTTTACTTGGAGGGGAGGGAGAAGGGGAGTTCTTTATATGGGTTCTTTTGCGGGTCTTTGTTTGCAGCCTGTGTCTGTTTCTTTTCAGTTCAGCAAATGTGAGCAGGTAGGGTGGACCAAGATGGCCACCACCCTCCTCGCAGCAGAGCCGCACTACTGGCCACCTTCTTCCCCCGGGATGGGTCTCCCTCTCCCCTCCGGAGCTCGCGGATCCCTGTGTCACGAGGGGAATCACCTGCGCAATCACCTGCGCTGGCTCCGCTGCATCTGCAAGTTTGTGAGCTTTTCCCAGCACCTCACACACCTGCCGGTGCCATCTTGGGACTCCGGCTCGGTGCAGGTGCGCTGTAATTGTCGGGAGAGGGGCGGGAGGTCATCGCTCCGTCTCTAATTATATTCCTCTGAACTGCGCCGGAATGTCTAGATTGTGTCTTTAATCAGAAAAATGTCTATGATCAATAGTCTCTGGTGGTCTCTTGGTCTGTGTAAGACTCAACTTCACTTCACCCCTGCCTTATACTTTGTCAAATAGAACAGTCCCTGTATCTTTAAATCCAAACTAGGTCAACTCTTACCAGCTTAAGTGGCACTCCAGGGAATCATATGGTCCAAATTCTATCCCTGCAGCAGTCAGGACCTCAGAGGAAAGATTGTGCTACTTGATGCAGGCACCGATTGCCCACTCAGCATGGAAACAGGCAGGCTGGTCTTTTTATCACACTTCAGCCACCTCTCCCCCCTGTCACAGGACCATGGCGGCAATTTTGGGTATTGGGGACACTTGGGCTTGGGTTCTCCTGCAAACTGCCGGCGGCTGTGTGTGCTAGCTGGGGAGGTCACCCCCGGGTACCCCCTCGTCCAACAGAGGCAGCGCTGCCGGTTAGTATGTGGGGATGGGGAGGCACCCGTGCCTGCCTGCGGCACTCTGGCGGGGCGTCGAGTCAAAATGGGTGATCCTCCGCGCTCCTCACCCCTCTGCCAACTGCTGGCGGCTGTTTGTGCTAGCTGAGGAGGTCACCCCGGTGCACCACCTTGTCCGATGGAGGTGCAACGCTGGTTAGTATGTGGAGGGGGGGAGCGAACCCGCATATGCCGGAGACACTCTAGCGGGGTCACTCTGACAATATCTTTTCTTATTTGGAGGGGTGATCTTGTTACTTTAGATCTGTTTTTGAAACATCTTAATGACAACCTGCTCAATCTCAAATTTACCAGTAAATGGAGTGATAGAGGTAGACCTGGTTATTTATATTAAAGACCAAGAGATCAATATAAGAACTTTTTTAAGAATGTAGTTGCAAACAAATATATACTCAAATATAGCTGTCGTCATCTGGGATGGATTGCCAACATCCCATTTGGACAGCTTAAGCGCATAAAAAGGAACTGTACAAAAGATATCTATCAGAATCAGGCAGAGATACTTAGGTCAAGATTTATGGATAGGAATTAGGATCCAAGAGAGATTTAGCAAACCATGAAAAGGATCTACAGTACTTGTCCCCAGGACAGATAAGAGTCAAACATTGAATCTCTAAATTGCTTTTATAACCAGTTCAATAGAAAAGCAATGGATATAAAGAATGTTAATAATAAAAATTGGCATATCCTGAAGGGGAACCCTATTTTAGTAAATGCATTGAGGACAGACCAAAAATTATTTTTAAACGGCCGTCAAATTTTAAGGACAAATTGGCACTGAGTATTTTTAGAAATAATAGACCACAAGATGGGTGGCTCTCTAAACCGATAGTTTTTTTTTAAAATGCATCATGTGCAAGGCCTGCTCTTTTGGCTCAGAAGAGAGAATTAACTTGAAGTCAAATAGTTTTATGTGCACAAAGTGGAAATGTGCAAAAGGATCTGTCGTTTACTCACCCACGGACAGACAAAAAATACTGGATTAAGGATTACGCTACTTGTAATTCTGATTTTTGTGGTTTATCTCCTTAAATGTCTATGCGGGTTGGCATATGTAGGAGAAACAATATGTAAGGCTAAAGAACGCATCAGTCATCAAAAGTCGACAATTCGTTGTAAGGTGCTGGATAAACCCTTGTCTGCACATTTCCTACAGGCTGGGCATAGCGTAAGTCAGCTCCGGTTTCAGATCATTGAGGTGGTTTCTAAACCTCAGAGAGGTGGCAACAAGTTGCGCCTATTAAGGAAAAGGGAGGCCTTTTGGATTTGTAACTGGACATATTACATCAAGGCAGCCTTAAAAAAGAATATGACCTCACTAATATAGTGTGATTCTTTTCTTGTAGGTTACGACCTGGCCCAGAATTAATTTTGACCATTGGAGAGAGAATGACATCCAGGGTGAGTGATGAGTGCCGTAAGACGCTTTTCTACTCAGTCCTGGCGCTGTTGGTATCCAAGTCACTTTATACTACGTCTGAGTATTGCTTTATTCCAGAGGCCTCCCTTGCAGATCCTCCCTATATTGGGGAAGAGAGTTACCTCGGTAGGGCCATGGAGTGCTGCCGCAGATTACCCTTGCATTTCTGGAATGTGCGGACGTTACCAGTTGGACTGCCATGGATTTTTCCAGTACCTGTCTGATTTAGGGGTGAGTGATCGAGGTAGGGGCATACAGGATCTGTCTCTGATTACGATATAGATACAGGTGCGCCGATGAATATTCTAAAACTTGCCTTAAACTTGCCTTGAAAATCTGGGGCAAATCTGGGACTATCACCAACATGACTCAGGCACATGCTTTGTACATGCTGCAAACATTTAAGTGACATTTCTGCAGAGACTAATGGCCCATCGTATTAACACAGCAGGGGTCCCTGGCAGTACAATGGGACTGCCAGGGACCCCCTCTGTTAATCCGATGGGCCATTAGTCTGTCAGCAGAAATGTCACTGGAATGTTTCAGCATGTACCCAGCATGTACCCAACATGTACCCAGCATGTACCTGGGTCCTTTTGGTGATTGCCCCAGGTTTGTTTTAGAATACTCGTCGGCACTACAGTACACCATTTTAACTTTACTTAACTATACTGGGTACCTGCTCCAGAACTCTGCCTGTCCTGAGTCCATCCTTATCCTGAACTTTGATGACTGCACTAATTCAAGATGTGAAAGAAAAAAGAAATCCACAATAGTTGATAGCGAGTTATGATGATATGTTCTATATGTTATGAGTATTATATGGTGAGTCCACATGGTCTCTCACAATTAGCTGACTGGACCATGTGGATAATGTTTCTCTATTCTCCATGCTATTACAGGGATTTTTATTAGTCTATTGGGATGATATGAGTTTTTTAATCAAGTGTTCATTTTGTTGCCGGATATTGTTAATTGATTCATCTATTAGAACTATATATGCTTAACATGTTCTTATAGGATAACACCTGAGATGTTCCCCCCCCCCCCCTTTATGCAGGGAGTGTACGCTTCTCGAACTATGTTCACTGCTGGCGGTGTCTTTGGCACTATTTACTGCCTTATTTTACACTCATGCAAAGAGTGTGAAGCGCACAGCAATAAGTGAGGGAGCAGGTCTGGCAAACGAAATCCTTTATTGAGAAGTCATAAAAAGGAGGGCTGCAACCCTTCTACGCGTTTCGTGCTAGTGCACTTTATCAAGAAGTGCCATACACGGTATACCAAACATTTAAATACAGCTGACTGCCGTTTTTTGGCGCCAAAACAATGATGTCACAGATCCATATTAACCAATAAACATCGCTCCTCCCGCGCATGCGCCTCGCGACTGAGTTCAGGAAGAGTCCCTACCACATATCAAGGCAATTCACAGTCCCAAAGGTTCACTCCCAAAGACGCTCTCCCGGATGCTATCGCAGGCAGGGCTCTGTCATAGCATCCGGGAGAGCGTCTTTGGGCGTAGAAGGGTTGCAGCCCTCCTTTTAATGACTTCTCAATAAAGGATTTCGTTTGCAAGACCTGCTCCCTCACTTATTGCTATGCGCTGCACACTCTTTGCATTTTGGACTCCTTACCTGGATACAGCAGCACGCTTTTGGAAGGGAGCCAGTGGGGGACAAAAGTATCGTGAGTACATTTACCTGGGGCCAACCCAATGAGGAGGGGGGGGTGTCTCTGGGCAACCTACCCCCACCTTCAGGGTATCTTAGAGCCCCTCTATAGGTTTAGTACTGTAATAGTCTGAATAGTTAATACCCAGTCTGTGCTCCCTTTCACTTAATATACACGACCAAAGCACTTTTGAGCACCATTCCTTCACCAAACTTATTTTACACTCATACCTGTTTCAAGCTTTTGGTATATCTTTCCTCTCCATTCTTCCTTTTCCCCTACCCCCCCCCCCATTTCACCCCCTTCCCCTCTGTTCGCTGTTCACTATTCATTTGTTGTATCATCGTTAGAGAAGTTTAATACACTGTGTAGATTGTAATACATGTCTGGGGATCTTCTGCGCATGTGTATAGCGGTATACTGTTGATGGTAACTAATGAGACAGTTGGCAAGGGATCTTGCTATACTTCGCATGATCGAACAAAATAAACAAACGGACACATGTCTGGTGATCTTTTGTGCATGTGTATAGTGGTATACAGTTTATGGTAACCAAGGAGACTGGGGCAGGGGATCTTGATATACTGCACGTGCACGAACAAAGTAAACAAGCGTATATGGATTCTGAAGGTGCTGTGCACGAACGCGCTAGCGCAGAGGTAAAGGGGCATAGCTGGTACTAAGAGGCTATGTTTATTAGAGGATCACTTAGATATATTGGTGTACATATATTTTTTGACAACTTTATAACCAGCCTTGATTGCAGTACACTGAAGGTGATTGCACAGCAGGTGTAGATGGGCGTTTCTAGATGAGTACTAGCCATGAGTTTTGACTTCTCTGGGGTTCAGTAGAAATTCAATTGGCAATGGCTTGACCACAATTTAGATTGATTAGTTAACTATATATATATTTATATAGATGCACTGGTGTAAGAGCTTGAGAAAGGACCGGGAGGTCCGAAACTTCACTCCATTCTGTCTTGTTTGTACCCTTGTTGCTTGTGATATAAATTAAACTTTTTACTATTGATACATAACAGCGAGTGCTGCAGATTCTTTGGATTTTTGTTCGATCTATTTTTATTGCTGGATGCTGATCCTAGCTGCACTGCTAGCACCCTGAATACCAAGATAAGATAAGTGATTTGACCTATTTTTGCCTATTTGAGTGCCCTTGATATATCTTTGTGTTATATATATATATAACACAAAGATATTGCACTCAAATAGGCAAAAATAGGTCAAATCACTTATCTTATATATATATATATATATTCAGTGGTCGACAAATCACCCAAAAATCTACTCAACGAACAAAAAAATCTACTCGCCACCTAGCCCCGCCCCCAGTCCTGCCCCTAGCCCCGCCCCAAGTCCCGCCCTCAGGCCAGCTTTTTTAACAAAAAAAATAATAAATTCCTAGTAAGAACAACATTAGTTTTTGACATAAGTTTATTTATTGTAGTACATTATACTACAATTAGTCCTTGTTACGTGTGTGTGTGTGTGTGTGTGTGTATATGTCGGATTTAGAAAAAAAAGCCAGATGTGAATGACTAGTTTCCTGAACCCCATAAATAGTGCCTGGACGACCCCGCTTCACAATATCTAATGCAGCAATCCTGCCTGGGATCTTACCTGATCCACAGTCCCTCAATGTCCAGGTACCCGCATTCCCGCAATGTTATACATTGGAGGGGAGGTGTTCCCTACCTGTTTTCTGGGTAGAGGGGATAACAATGTCTTCCGTGTGAAGCTCGAGAGTCAGATCTGGAAGAAAGCAGTGTAGGTTATTTCGGTGTAGTATAGGGCAGTTAAGATATATAGGGTAAATAAGAGATCCAGAGTGTGAGAGAGAGAGAGTGTGTGAGAGAGAGACAAAGACAGAGAGAGTGTGGGTGAGAGAGAGATAGAGACAGACACACAGAGACAAAGACAGACACACAGAGAGAGAGAGAGACACAGACAAACAGAGAGAGACACACAGACACACAGAGAGAGACACACAGACACACAGAGAGAGACACACAGACACACAGAGAGAGAGAATGAGAGAGCATGACAGGGAGAGAGACAGAGTGTGAGGGCGACAGGGAGAGAGAGAGAGAGAGAGAGAGAGAGGGTGAGGGCGACAGGGAGAGAGAGAGAGTGAGAGAGAGAGGGTGAGGGCGACAGGGTGAGAGGGTGAGAGAGAGAAAGAGAGAGAGAGAGAGGGTGAGGGCGACTGGGTGAGAGAGAGGGTGAGGGTGACAGGGTGAGATAGAGAGGGTGAGGGCGACATGATGAGAGAGAGAGGGTGAGGGTGACAGGGTGAGAGAGAGAGGGTGAGAGGGTGAGGGTGACAGGGTAAGAGAGAGGGTGAGCGTGACAGGGTGAGTGAGAGAGAGAGTGAGGGCAAGGGGCAACACAGGGCGAGGGCGACACAGGGAGAGGGAGAGGTGACAGGGAGAGGGCAACACAGGGAAAGGGTAACACAGGGAAATGGTGACACAGGTTGAGGGTGACACAGGGAGAGGGTGACACAGAGAGAGGGTGACAGAGGGAGAGGGTGACACAGGGAAAGGGTGACACAGGGAGAGGGTGACACAGGGAGAGGGTGACACAGGGAGAGGGTGACACAGGGAGAGGGTGACACACTCAGACACACACACACACAGACACACACACACTCACAGACACACACACACTCACAGACACACACACACACTCACAGACACACACACACTCACAGACACACACACACACACTCACAGAAACACACACTTACAGACACACACACACAGACACACAAACTCACAGACACACACACTCACAGACACACACACTGGGTGGGTATTCATTGGAAGGGAGGTGGCCCATCTGTTCTTCCAGGCCTTGTCCTCCACATTCCAGCTGCAGGCTGAGGGTTGGACTGCCAGGCGGGGGGGTCGGGCAGCCAGGCGGGGGGTTCGGACAGCCAGTCGGAGGTGTCGGGCAACCGGACAGGCAGACAGGAGGTCAAGCAGACATGCGCGGGGGTTGGGCAGCCAGGCGGGAGGTCGGGCAGTGCGGGGGGATCGGGGGCCAGCGGAGGACAGCCGCACGGCCGCACCAACCTCCCCATGAGAAACGTGGCCGGACGGGGAACTTTGCCAAAACCCTCCTGACCCCCCCCATCCCCGCATGCGCAGGCGCAGGCGCAGGCGCAGGCTGCAGCCATGGGGATGGGAGTTAGAGCTGCCAGCCTGCTTCCCCGCTCCCATTACCTGCGCGTGTACCAAAGGAGCGTGGGACAGAGGGGAAGCGCCTGGGCAGCAGCCGCGGCACCCCCCCAGCCTTCCTTCCGCCCTGGGCAGAAAGCAGGGATTGAGGGCAGGGGGGGGCTGGGGCTGACCCAGAGCTGCCAGCCGGCCCTCTTCCCCGCATCACACCAATCAGGGAGGGGAATTCATAGAGCCGCAGCACGGCTCGCCAGCGGCCTAAATCCACTCGCCACGGGCGTGTGGTTATAACTATTTGTCGAACACTATATATATATATATATATATATATATAAATATATATATATATATATATATATATATACATATATATATATATATATATAAACACAGGAAGAGAAAAGAGGGTTAAAAATGGAGCGCTCAGAAAATATATAGTGAAAATAGAAAAATGGATTTTATTAGTAATGCAAAAAATGAAATAATTAAAACATACCAAAACACATAACACATAATAGATAACCGCTGCAAAAATAAAACTTATAACATCTAAACAAAAAAAAACCCAACATGGAAAAACCATACAATAAGAGTCCCAATGAAACAGAACAAAACTAGGGGAAAGAAAATTCCCCTAGAGATGTAGTAACGATTGGCTGATCATAAAGTAAGTAGGGACTCAAAAGAATAAATGGAAAAGCCAGATGACACAATAATAAATGATAAGATGATAAATCAAAAAGTAACACTTAAACCAAAAACCTACATGCAAAGCAACTAGAAAAAATAACTAAATGTGCATAGTATAACACATGAGATAAGAGGCAAAGGTGGGTACTAAGATGGGGAAAATCGAAAGATAAGCAGCAAAAGCCTGAATAGCTAGGATAATGATGGTAAATAAAACAAAGCCACAAAGGTATAATGAAAGCCTGAGGATGCTTGAATGTGGAAATAAGTCCTGATGCTAATAGAACACTGCGAGCATGTGATAGGTAAGGTAGGGAGGAGGTCCAAGTAGAGCACAATGTGCAATGAATACAGAACCCAGCGTTCCAGTCCCACAAAAGAATCGTAACCAGCAGCAAACGTAAAGCGCCCCAGCATCAGTCTGGATGTGTAGTTGAAATGACCACAGACATCACACTATACCGAGCATGCACGGGTCAGGGGGATGTGGAGGTATGACAGCTCCGACGGCCGTTTCGCCGTGAGGCTTCTTCTGATATATATATAATTTCCCCTCTTAAATGCCTCTTTATTAACGTAAACATATCTAATTTACCAAATGTCTCCTGGTATGTCAGATTTATTATCCCCTTTATTAATCTGGTGGCTCTTCTCTGACCTTTTTTCTACTTCCATAATGTCTTTTTATGGGGCGGTTCCCATAACTGTACTCAAAGTGTGGGCTTACGAATTCCTTATGCAGTGGCATAATTATATTTAGTTCCCTTCCATCCATACCTCATTTAATGATAGATAAGATCGTATCTGACTTTGCAGCTACTGTCTGACATTGGGCACTATTCCTAAGCTTTCTGTCTACAAACACTCCAAAATCATTATCCATCCAGGATTTACCTAATTTTGCTCCATTTAATTTGTAAATCGCCTGCTTATTCTTGTTCCCCAAATACCTACTGCTGCGGCCAAGTTTATTCGAGCATTTGCCCGTTCTTGGCCGCAGCAGTAGCCTGGCGCGCGCCCGAGGGTGACGGGCGCGCGCCGAAGCAGCGGAAGAGCGCCCTCCGATCGGGGCGCTCTCCCTACCGCTGCCGGGTCCGCCGGGTCCCCCGGAACCCCCTGCCGCCGTCCCCCACATCGCGGGACACCAGGGCTCCCTCGGGGAGCCCTGGACGCGCGTGCAGGGGGCGCAGGCTCCCGAAGACGCGTGACCGCGCGTCTATGACGCGCGGCACGCCGAGGGGCGGCCACTAGCAAGCCGGGAAATCTCCCGGCTTGCGGATCTGGCCGCACTGCAATTAAGTGTGTCGGCAGTGTAACCTTACAATTATCTTTATTAAACCTCATTTCTAATTTACATGCTCAAGTCTCCAGTCCATCCAAGTCCTTCTCCAGAGAAATTACATCCTGCTTTCAATTTACTACAGTACCTTACACAATTTAGTATCAGCAAAGATGGAGACTTTGCTTTCTATTCCAACCTCAAGGTTATTAAAAAAACAGGTTAAAAGCATGGGTCCCAGTACGATCCATGAGGTACTTCACTTACAACTTTAGCCCTACCTAAAAAGTTTCCATTAATGACAACTCTGTGTCTATCCTTCAACCAGTTTTCCATTATAAAATTCCTTCAACAAGTTAAAAATTGAAATTGTAAAATTAATAATTCAGTTGTTCCAGTAATTGTTGAATTAAAGTGAATATGAGCTTACTGTACATTCAATTACAATGCTCTGCAATTGCATACATTTTAAAATTAAATGTGTATTTTTATAGAAAATATTCTGCAAAATTACACTTGCTTTTTCAAACTGTATTATTTTTTATTTCATGTACTTGTCCATACTAGTGCTAATATATTGTAATTGGTTTTATGTGCAACCAGCCAGGTGTTATCTCTATTCAATCCAGAAACGAAGCAGCACAGCAAACACAAAGCGCTGCTTAATGTTACTGGCCTGAAGGTTGTTGAGAGTACATTTTCCTTTAGCAAGAACATTGGCAATTTCATAGACAAAAGAGGCAAGGTTCCAGCCATATGTTAGGTGTGTAGGCCAAAGGAATACAAAAATATAATAATGTTATACTTGAAGCAGAATTTTATTTTCACAAGCAACAATCTTGAAAATGAACGTACTATACAGCTTAATGATAGGGGACATAATCACACACACACACACACACACCTTCAGAGTATAGGTGAAGTTTAGTGTGTTTGTGTGTGGCTATAATCATTGACATAAATTCATAATGTATTTTATTTCAGTGTAAAATAAGATCTACCTGCACTGGAATGTGGTACATGTTGCTCCTTATTGCACCATTCCCAACACTACTGTATAGTAGTACAGTAGTATAAGACATATTATAAGAAGGCATGAAATGGTACAGTACTTACCATCTGTATAGAAGTCTGAAGCATACGAAAAAAGCACCAAAAAGGATTTTTACTGGTGCTTAAACAATGTGTATTACAGTATGTACATTTTATACAGCTGTAAATAGCATACTGTAATTAACAGTGTAACACATGGAGCCCCCCCTCCTCCCCCTCTTGGAGATACACGGCTTGTTACTGTCTCTGTGTGGTGCTGAGGCATACCGGTTGGTCCAGGAGAGCTGAGTGGATCTGCGGTGTAGTGGAGATCAGGACAGGCTTGTGATGTCATCTGGTGTGGTGTCGGCACCTCCAGCTTCATGGAACTCTAGTAGTACCAGAGGCAGTCTCCATCTGTAGCATTATCACATACACCTCCTCACTGGCTCAGTCCAGGCAGGTATATAATAGAACAGGGTTTTTATAGCATCACTGCATTGATGGTAGTACAGCTTTGGAATAAGGTCAACAGATGATCCAGGCATCTGGATGGTGTGTGCTCTCTTGAGTCTGGAGCCTTTGATCTTACAGACCAGTAAGCCTTGTGGCCTGACTGGCCTCTCACCCTCCCAGGAGGGGAGGTGAGGGAACTCACGTCCTATCCCTATTAAGGGTGAACACAGACTGACTCACTTTTGGCTCTTCCCTTCAGATGAACCAGAAGGGGCAGGCTCAAGGTCTGTACCTATACCAGATAGGCTGTTACCAGGCCATGAGTCACCACCACCTTCTGCCACTCAAAAGGGAGCAGGATGGTGGTCAAAATCCTACAAACTGGCCTGTCACACCCTTAGACTGCTAAGGCCTTGTGTGACAGGGGAAGAGACAGGCAGATCATTCTAACAATGTTACAACAGTTTTGGCAATTTAATTATCAGCACTTTTTAAGGTCTGACTGAACAAGTATAAGAAAACTCAAAAAGCCTGAGAATAAATCAATTGTATATATTTCTTCCCCTTCCTATTACAATATTCATTTTTTTCAATTGCCTTTTCTACCTCCTATTTCACAACTCCTTTATATTACAAACACTGCTATTATTTAATTAGAAAGTATTTAACACTTCAATATGATGGTGTTCATATTTTACCTTTACAATTAGTACTACACTTAAATCAAACATTGTTTGTGTTTATACAGTATGTACTTACAACAAATTATGAATTAAAAAAAGTATCTTTCTTTTTTACATGGATATATTTCTTTTCTTTGCAGTACTTATATTGGTAACATTAAAATATTGCTAATTGTTAATATTATATTAAATTGCACTAGGTTATGCTTCTTATTTCTAAAAAAAATATTATCTTATAATGATAAGCAAATTTGTGGGCCTGAAATCTGAGCCCCTGCTGAATCCATAGTTCAGAGTTGTATGGAACACAGCTCGAATGAGAGGCAAAATGTAACCAACACTTTATTTCTGCCCCTAATACATATTCAGTTTTTCCCTCTCACCTCTTCAAAAATTACTGCCCAGACTTCCTGCTTGTGAGTCCCTACCTCATCCACGGCAGCTGTTGGATCGGCATGGGTAAACTTAAGCCCTTAGACTCCTGTTTGGTCCATCTCCTCTGACACTGGTAATTGTATCATTTGAGGAGGTAGGGCCAACATAAGAGAAGCAGCCTCCGGATCTGCAGTTATCCTTGAAGGCCCTACAGTTGAAACATAGCAGATAAGAATACTTCCCCATCCCTTCTCTCCAACCCCCCACATATATATATATATATATAGTCACTGTCACTTGTTGGGTGCACGGCCCTGAGGTAGGTCTCCATGTGAAACCGAAACGTCGGCTTACGTGTGTCTATGTTTTGAATACAGATTTTTTGGATTAACCCCGTGCAGTTTGCTGTCTCTTTTCTGATCCTTGGATTGGTTCGTATGCTGTGTGTTTCTCTATGGGACTAGCATCTGCTTTTTTTGTTTCATTACAGTGTGCTGACTGATCTATTGTGGATTATATATTTATATATATATATATATATATATGTAGTATATATTTATATATATATAAATATATATATATATATAGTGAATAAATGAGAACAAGGCACTCCGTCACGTAGATAAAGGTCGGTGCAAATCCTGTATGAATAAAATAGGCGATACGATACCGTGTAAGCGAATATCAGAGACAGCACTCCACGAGGTTGTCAAAAAAAAGCTCTCAGGAGTTATCCTGGCGGGAAAGGTCCCGTGTGGAGGTCCGAAACGTTGGTTATTATGTCTCACTAAATACAAAAATAAATTTTTTGACAACCTCGTGGAGTACTGCCTCTGATATTCGCTTACACGGTATCGTATCGCCTATATATATATATATATATATATATATATATATATATATATATATTTATATATATAACATAGAAAAATAACAAAAATCAATCCGTAATAATAGTCACTGGTGTGGGTGCAGATCCTATAATGAAGAATAAGCAATACAAGGTCACACACCAGGCAGGAGGTATATTACAAAACAGGAACAGGTTTATTAGTACACTCTGCAGTAACAGTTACACGGCAGTCTTCTGCCAGATAACGTCTGTCAGATCAGCTATCACTAAAGATGGTCCCTAGACCGTCACTATAGGCCAAGGGCAAACGCAGCCATCCTAGCTCTTCCCCACCTTCCTAGCAGAGGCAGAGGTATGGTCCACACTCACTCTCCCCCGGAAGGAAGAGCATATGGGAAGGTCCCAATCTAAGGCTCCCTGTTGTGTGAACTGTCTTCCTCAGAGGGGAAGGAACAACAATTTTAGGGCGGTCCTGCCCTTAAGTATAGCCAGAAGGCGGGCACCCCATTGTCCCAGCTACAACAGGATGTACCACCCCCCTGCTGTCACTCAAGTGCAGTGACAAAGGTGAGGGGGAAAACCACATACAAACTACTGGCAACCAGATAGTACCAGGGTTTGCTGCCAGCCCATTAGACAGAATAGTAGTCAGGGGTGGTCCTGCTACACACTCCCTTTGGTGGATTCCCAATGACCCCGCTTGGGTTCTAAATTTTCGGGTACCATTGTCAAATGAAACCTGAACAAAACAAGATAACAGTTCGAATAATGGTTGATCATATTTCACATGAACATCACATTTGTATGCAGGATATATGCAGACATTGTCTGTGAACAAGATAAATTACATTTTTATCAAATTACTGCCCATGAAACATGTGTTCCTCCTAACCTGGAGAACCTTGTTATAATAGTGCTCCGGATTTAATGGCTAACTGATGCTCTGTGCTACCAGGCACTGTCACTGAAAATACCCTACTAGGGAGGTCTGTACACGGCATGATCTACTGCATTTAAAGCGAACGCCGAACGACATTCCTGGTAACATAAGAGGCACCAACAACCTGGCAAGGTGGAAGGCATGGAATCTAAGAACGCAGAAATATCCCGCCAGGATAACTCCTGAGCGCTTTTGTCGGAACAAGGCCCGAGTCTGTCTGAAACTCCACCATAATCTTTCTAACCCAAGGGGGTGGAGGGGTGAAGTATGAGGCGATGCAGACTCAAAACTGGGGATATACTCTACACAACCAGTATCTGTGTATCATCTTTAATAGCTCTATCAGAAAAGTACCTTAACTCATTCCCTTTGGTGCAAGGCTCAGTCCCTTCACTCTCCTCAGAGCTAAATACGAACGCCTCATGCCTGGTACTATACTCAAACTCTAAATACTCTCCTACTGGCTCCTGAAAATAGAATTCAGATTTCAACCTGTTTCTCTCCCACCTCGCCATACGTTTTAAATTCATTGGTATGTCTGGTTCAGGCAAAACAGTTTCAATAGGAACATGAGAATCATTGTCCTTAATCTGCTCCACTTCCCAAGGAGATACTCCATCCATACCGGCAATTTAGGACTCTATCTGTGGATGAAAGGGCTGTTCCATATCATAGTTCTAGTGCTCGGCCAAAGTCTCACGTATGAGCGGTAGCACTGTCACTTGGCTGGAAGCTTTTGAAAGTCCAGGAGAGGGCTTAAGAGGGTTTACGGCAGTCACCGTTGGGAGGACGCCGTTATATTACGGGATCATGATCACGGTCACTGCTTTCGTCCTCAGCGTCATAGCTGACCTCGAAAGGTAATGGTTCAGCGGGCATCACCATCGGGTCCTGCTGGGATTAAGGAGGTGGTTCCTCACCACTCCGCGGATACACGGGAATCCCGATGATTGCTTGAGGTGTAGTCCGACTGCTGCTCGAGTCGCTGAGTCTCATCAACCATGAAATGCTCCGTTGTTGCTCAATTCCTTCCAGATGGAACGTCCAGACTAAGCTACGCCATTATTTGGAATCTCCAGCAAAGCCCTGGTCTTTAAAGACAATAGTAGAACCACACACCACTGGTTGCGGCATCAAAGGGACCGAGCTGTGGCGCATGCTGGATGTAGCTTTAGGCCCTTCAGCTCACTCGGGGATCGGCTCAGGCTGTGGAACCGTCTCGAATACGAAGCCAGCCTCCGCTGTACGGAAAGAAATCTCCCCATTGTCTGACCTGTTGTCAGTCAGTCTTGTTTTCAGGCAAGTACAAAGAAAAAAAGTGTGATTGTAGGCGCTCCTTTCTGAGAGAAAATCAAGTGCAATTATACTGTGTTAATCAATAATATATTTTTATATATATATATATATATATATATATATATATATATAAACACAAAAAAGAAAACCTCTAAAAAGCACTAAGACAAGTATGTGCAAAATAGTTATGGTAATTTATTAGATCAAAAAATAATGAAAAAACAAACAGCTGACTGGAGAGACTGCCTGACTAATTTAGACAGATAATCATATTGATACAATCAAAATAACAAAAATACAATATTGTAAACCCAGCATGAATAATACAGTATCATAGAATAATAGATCACTTATGGGAACAAAACTCCTGCAGTGAAAAAAGACCGGCCGGTCATAATGAATGATACTAAGCTGAAGGTAATTGGATATCAGACCTTAAAGGAAACCTATACAATTATACTAAATAAATAACAGATATGCTATACCAGAAAACAGGAAATTAGATGATAAAAAACCTGTAAGCCTAATACCAGACACACAGTGTATATCAATAAGGAAGTATATATATTAAGTATTTCAGTGACCCAAATACATATGTCATATTAATGGGGAAAAATTGAGGAAGATACTCAGCTCCTTGATGGCATGATACTGCAGTCTCAGATAAGCATAGTCCACAAAAAATGTTTCCATGAAAAAAACAAAAATAATTGTCCCAATAGAGTGTAAGCAGGCAGGGTCAGCAGCAGCAACAGTTAAAAAATTCCCACTAACGCGTTTCGCCCGCTAAGGCTTCTTCACAAGTGATACTAGGGCCATGGAGCAAGAACATTTAAATAGGGCTACTGGTTATGACGTATTTCGCGCAAAAAAAATCCTTACAAAGGTGCACAGCATAAACATCATAATTAGTGTCCGTTTATTGTGTAGATGGAGCTTGGTTCCAGCTAGATGGCGCTGGTAATTCTCAAGGTGCCTACTATATTCTCAATACTCAATGAAGTAGTGCTGTATGACATCTCGTAATCCCGCGAGAACAGAGGACCAAATCCTGCTCATGCTCAGTATAGCCTGCCGATAGTGTCGGCCATCTTTGGTGAGGTTATGACTTTGCCCTTACTCAGAGCAATTGCTCAAATGCACGATCAGTGGAGTCAGTTCCTCGCTCGTGCGCAGTGTGTGTAACAGCTTCAAACAGCCCCACATAGATATTTGGCTGTTTGATGATACTTGCACTTCTCCTGAAAGATGAAAAAATGCATAATATTTGCCGCAGCCCATGTCAGAGCCATTCCTGGTCCCATGTAGAGTAAGTATATGAGACTCCTTATTAGAGATCCAGCCACAGTCCATGAACCATATAAACAGATACAGTACATCAATGATGAAAATGTCCATCTGAGAGGTTTAACACCATCAGTGCCGGTGATAATAGTATTCCCTTGTGATATAGGGAAGTCAGAACCACAATAGGGTAATTTAAAGATCTTCTTAGCAGGAGCAAAAGTAACCTGCAAGTTAACAGTGATAATGATCTAAAGTGGTGGAGAGGAAAGAAAAATAATTAAAATGCCATATTGAAACACAAACCATAATCTGTAAAGGACAAAATCTTTGAATAGATTTTAAATCAATCTCCAAGTAAGGGTGAAAGGATGTGAAGGGGAAACATTTAAAAATAAATAAAAGCGAGGATTGTGTATGGATAACTGTAAAAAACTGTTAATAAATTAATATAAAAAACAGTCGTAAACCTAAACCCCTACAACCAAACCCCCCCTATAATAAAACACCCCTTAAAACACATTCTTACTATGCATAAGCATGGAATAGATGGAAAAAAGAGGGAAAGGGGAGCGGGTAGAGGGGAGACCAAAAATTGGGAAAGAGATCGCAAGTGGCATTTACAGGAACATTGCAAATCCCAAATAGTCATTAAGACCATTGGGTAGCATAGATCCTAGGGTGACAATCCACCTGCATTCGTGTTGCAGGAGTGCTCTTTTGAAATCTCCATTTATCCCCAAAGAGACACGTTCTATTGCAAACGCGGAGAGAACTGAATTGTCAGCACTGTGTTCTAGTAAAAAATGTTTAGCCACAGACGTAATTTTTTAAAAAAGATTCTATATCCCTTAATGCTGATTTAATGTTCCTACTATGTTCAAATATTCTGAAACGAACTTCTCTAGTTGTCATCCCTACATACATTTTGTTGCAGGGACACAGCAAGCAATATATCACCCCCTTAGAGCGACAGATCAGAAATTGTTTGATCTTATACTCATGATGTCACTGATGATCCTGAAAAGTAGAGGTTTGTCTAACAAATTTGCAAGCAGAGCAGCCATCACATTTAAAAAATCCTTTCTTGTCAAATTTTGACAAGAAAGTAGGAGTACTTGGTGTAGTGGCTGTGTACCAATTTGTCTCTCAAATTGGGAGACCTTCTGCTTGTTAGCTATACTTTCGGTCCGAGTTTCTGTCTGAGGTACAGGTCCATCATAAGGATTGACCAATGTTTTTGCAGAATTCCACGCAACTGATTCCACTGCTGATTGTACGTTCCAATAAATCTTATTTTATGGGAATCTTATTCTATAATTTTTGCTGTTAATAAAGAAACCCGTGTCATACTTTTACTGCGTTCATATCCTTTTTTTTATAATTGTCTTACTGTAACCTCTAGTTTGAAACCTGTGCTTCATCTCCAATGAGCTAGATTCATAAGTCTTAGGGTTTGAGCAATTACGTTTCAGGCGAATAAATTCGCCAATCGGTACTCCCGAAATCTGATGTTGAGGATGGGAGCTTGTAGCATGTAGGATTGCATTTGTAGCAGTCTCTTTCCAAAATATGTCAGTGCATAGGTGACCGTCACCATCAATCGTAATACATAAATCTAAAAAATCGATTGAGGTAGAACTACATTTGGAGGTCAACCTAATATTCAGGCTGGTTGAGCACACCGACGAACTGACCGAAATCCTCCGCACTGCCCTGCCAGAGGATCAGGATGTCATCGATGTATCTCAACCACAACAGAACCCGATCTGTCATGGCACTGTTGGCCTCTATAAAGACCACCTCACGTTCCCACCAACCTAAAAAAAGGTTGGCATATGAGGGGGCGCATGCCGCCCCCATTGCAGTACCCCTTACCTGTAAATAAAATTTATTCTTAAACAGAAAATAATTATGTGTGAGAATAAAAGTCATCAGCTCCATCAAAAAATCCACTAAAGGTCATGTCAGATTAGTCATCGAAAGAAATTTATGTGATGCTGCCAGACCGTCCTTGTGATGAATGGAAGTATATAATGCTTCCACATCACATGTTGCTAGGATCACATTACCATCAACAGTGATTTCATCCAGTCTTGATAGAACATCCATAGTGTCACGTAGGAAGGTAGGTAGAGTCTCTACTATGGGATACAGAAAAGTATCGACAAAGCGGCAGATTGGTTCACTTAGACCCCCAATCCTGGCCACAATGGGCCTGCCTGGTGGGTTAAGGGGATGTTTGTGAACCTTAGGTAAAATATAGAACGTTGGTGCTACCGGAAAATTGGTTAACAGACCTTTGCAAATTTGTATATTAATTGTACCCTGCGAGCAGGCACTCTCTAAGATACAATCCAACTCCAACTGGAATTTCTCTGTTGGATCAGAACCAAGTTCGGAATAACATTTGATATCTTTAAGTTGTCTGAAAACCACTTTTTCCTTTTGAATTTTAGGCCAAATCACCACGTTACCACCTTTATCTGCCGATTTGATCTCCACAGTAGATAGTCTGCTCAGATCGGTTAGAGCCCTCCATTGTGAGCCAGATAAATTATTAAAACCTGTCTTTTTAGGTAAGTTTAGTATGTCCTCTGTAACAAGATTCGCAAAAATTTCAACGCACGAATTGGTTTGTATAGGAGGACAAAAAGTTGATTTAGGCTTGAAATTAGATACTAAACTTAACTCATTAACTGTCCCAATATCGGTCAATGATGGTAAGACCAAATCCTGTAATACACTGGCGACACACTTTATTCGAGCTCGGCTAGTCCCACGAATTCGGGTATACCCGGGTGTATTGAGGTTTGTGACTGTTTTCTGCCCGAGTGCATTGAGGTATTTTCCAAGCAGGGATTGAAGCATTTTATTCCCGCTGGCTGCAATAATGCACAGTATATATATATATATACTGCATTACAATTCATAAATTTATGCCATCTGGTAGACACGCGAAGCATTGCAGCCTATTAAATCCTAATCATTATCATTTAACAGATCAGCCGCCCGTCAGCCAGGCATGAACCCAGGCTGGGAAGGCAAACGCAACGGGGCTTGTCAGAGGTAAGGAGCGGCGCATTCCAGGTATCTGCCAGGTACATACTGGGTATTTGCTCGAATAAAGTGTGTCGGTGCAGTAGCTCACTCTCCTGTGTGTTGAGAGTCCTGTCATCCTCATGTCTGCCCTCCTCAGGACTGGAAAATTTGTTGAAGTGTTTTGTAAGGAGCAATTTACGACAAAACAAGTTTAGATCCTTGATCCAATCAAATTTGTTAATATGAAACGTAGGGGAAAAAGAAAGTCCCTTCCGAAGAACAAATAATTGTTCCTCGGAAAGGACCACATCAGAAAGATTAATAACAGTTAATTCGTCACTCACCACTTGGCATAGTTGCCCCTTCTCTTCCTGCCTTTGTAGCCGTACCCCACTCTGTCTCTTAGTTGACGACTTCCCACGCCTTGTCCTCCTGGCGACTGATCTTGTCCCTGACTTTGTCCTAAAAAAGATGATGGACCTACATCTCCTTCCACTGAGTGCCTGGAGTCGTAGTCTGAGGAGTCAATATCTGTCGATGTTGCACCGGATACAGCAGCTGTGGTATTTGCATTCTGGGGTCTAGATTTCTTGGTAGTTCTCCTACCATGTTGCCAGTTGTAAACTTTATCTGTTTGGTAGTCGACAGAATCACGATTAAACTTGAGTTTCTTAATATCAGTAATTTCAGTTTCATATTTCACAATATCCTCCTCAATTGTTTTAACAAATTGTAAGTCACTGGGATCAAGATTCTTTTGTATCATCTCTATTTCTAGAGAGACTTCCTTAAAAGTATTTGAATCATGTTCGATAAGAATAGACATTAATTCGAACGAGCAGTTATTAAGTACTCCCTCCCATCTGACTTTATGATTTGGATCACTGAATTGGAATGCAGGAAATGTTTTAATTCTTAGACCCCTAGGTATAAGTTTGTGATCAAGATATCTCTCTAGGGCAGTCTTATTCCACCACACTCTTGCACGCTTACGCATTAGTGCATTTAGGAGCTTAATATTATCCCTCCCCACAGCTGATACCAATTGTGGTCCCTGAATGTGGCTAACATCAGCCATAAAAAATATTTCATCAGCGATTTTTTAAACGTTCTTGCTCTCTAGCATTAAAATCCATTATTATAAATTCTACAAAAAACCATCAGATAGTATTACAGTATATTGGTGGAGCAAGTATTCTAGGAACACTGATAGACAGTAACAATATATAACATACACAGAAAGTGAATACCGCATCAACTTCCAATAAGTAAATGCAATGTCTAAACCTAACTTAACCAGAAAAATATATCTGAAAAAGAAATCACAGCAAACACATTAGCTGCTAGGCGGTGCTAGAGGAAAAAGTAAATATATAAACACAAAAAAGAAAACCTCTAAAAAGTACTCAGACAAGTATGTGCAAAATAGTTATGGTAATTTATTAGATCAAAAAATAATGAAAAAACAAACAGCTGACTGGAGAGACTGCCTGACTGAATTTTTTAACTGTTGCTGCTGCTGACCCTGCCTGCTTACACTCTATTGGGACAATTATTTTTGTTTTTTCCATGGAAACATTTTTTGTGGACTATGCTTACCTGAGACTGCAGTATCATGCCACCAAGGAGCTGAGTATCTTCCTCAATTTTTCCCCATTAATATGACATATTTATTTGGGTCACTGAAGTACTTAATATATATACTTCCTTATTGAAATACACTGTGTGTCTGGTATTAGGATTACAGGTTTTTTATCATCTAATATCCTGTATTCTGGTATAGCATATCTGTTATTTATTTAGTATAATTGTATATGTTTCCTTTTAGGTCTGATATCCAATTACCTTCAGCTTAGTATCATTCATTATGACCGGCCGGTCTTTTTTCACTGCGGGAATTTTGTTCCCATAAGTGATCTATTATTCTATGATACTGTATTATTCATGCTGGGTTTACAATATTGTATTTTTGTTATTTTGAGTGTATCAATATGATTATCTGTCTAAATTAGTCAGGCTGTCTCTCCAGTCAGCTGTTTGTTTTTTCATTATTTTTTGATCTAATAAATTACCATAACTATTTTGCACATACTTGTCTGAGTGCTTTTTAGAGGTTTTCTTTTTTGTGTTTATATATTTACTTTTTCCTCTAGCACCGCCTAGCAGCTAATGTGTTTGCTGTGATTTCTTTTTCAGATATATTTTTTTGGTTAAGTAAGTTTTAGAAATTGCATTTACTTATTGGAAGTTGATGCGGTATTCACTTTCTGTGTATGTTATATATATATATATATATATATAGTGCTCAATAAAAAATATAACCGTGCAAATGTGTTTGTTAAAATTATTCAGTGATATAAAATCGCAGCTCAACCCTTTTGTAGAGACGGTCCAATTCTCCTTTGACAGATCTTCAAAGGTAGGTTATTGGGGAGCGCAGATACCACCATATATGAAAAAATATATAAACCTTATATAGTGTAGTATTTTCTTAGATAGGAGACATCTTTGGTAAAAATAGAAAAGGGGACTCACACTTTCCCAGTGAATCAACAGTAATGGTTTAACCCGATGGATGGTCAGCTCAGGTGGACACAGTGTGTTTGTCCTCAATATAAGAAGAACACACTCTTAGTGCAACATTGCTAGTTCAATATAAGTTATATTAAAACGAAAAGTATCACACTTACATTTGAACACAATGGCATATACACATAAGAATTATAGATGGCCCGATTCCTCTAAGCTCCTGGACTGCGTCGCGTCACTTCCGGCGGTCGACCGCGTCACTTCCGGTTTCGGAAAATCCATTTTTAAGAGCCGTGGGTGCAGGGCAGTCACTGGAGCACACAGGGCCTACTCAGTCTCAACTCTATGCGTTTTGCTTTGATAGAAGCTTCTTCAGGAGCCATCAGGCAAACAAGAAGTAGATGAGGGCAGGCGGGTGTGAAGTAGCTGGCACCACAGGCAGGGCACGTAGCTTCACAGTACAGGTCTTTACCCGAATAGGCACAAGTTGGGCATAGACACATCACAAGGGTGGCATCCCTAGTTATTACTTCTAGGTATCCCCAGGGCAAGGAGTAATGTCCTGCGGCAGAGTCCATCATTTTGGATTGGACTAAAGTGTGTGTAGGCAGAAGCACAGTTAGGATAGCTCCGCCCTTGCTGCTGGCTCCGAAGAACTGAGGGTGCGGTCGGGCACTTCCGACAACTCATGCCTTGTCTTTGGTAGTTCATGAGCATTGGTTGTCACAGTGCCCTCTCCCTCTGGTGGAGATTAGTGGAGGGACCCACAGTGACAGGGCATGACTTGGGCTCCTGAATGAGCCAGTCACATCGCTGGGGTGGAGTGTGGTTTTCACACCATAGACGGATCCCAAGTTCCCGGGAGTAGGGTGCACCTATTAGCACGTTGTTCATGCTGAGCACAACCTTGTGGCCGTCGGCAGGAAGCTGGTTGCCATTTTGAAACAGTTCACCTCCGGGTTGAACCTGGGCCGTTATGACTGGCATGTCGTCTGCAGCCCCACCCATAAGCACAATGTCCTAACTGTCTGTTCCCTCTGGTGGAACGAGAAGTCCTAAGCAGCACAAAAAGGGCGCGGTTATGGCTTTCGTGCCACTCAACATACTTGCAACACTGGTTTCTGAAGTTTGCAACTGGATCACGTTGTCTGCGTGGTTCTGGTGGGAACTAATTTCTTGTGGTCTCTGCGGCATATAGATTAGCAGTCTACCAAGAGAAGGTTGTAATCGAGCTAGCAAAGCTCCATCTCGATACGCTGCACACGATTACAGTCCATTACAAGCACTCTGTGGTTCCATAGTCAGGCTACTGGCTAGTAGTTGTCTGGGTTCTTCTAGTGGAGGTTCAGGCACCTTGTATGTCAGGCACCCCTCCTAAGATACTCCCTATGCAGTACCCTTACGCTGCCCCACTTGGGTGCCAGTATCGCAGACCCTTGCTTCAGTGGCTCCTGGGACTTCCAGGTACACCCCTTCTAGGCATCTCGACTACCCGCCTTAGGGTGACTTAAAACAGCAATAGCCTTTGTGCCTCCAGACCATTCATCTGATAGGGCCGTCTAGGTCATAGTTCCATAGCTGGGAAAGTGGTCCTTGGTTATGGTATGCCGTGGTCCCCTGAACACTATACCTAGCCTCCCTCCTTCAATTTCAGTACTTGCTCTGGAAGCCTACCTTGTTACTTGCACTTTGTTTCGCTGTAAGCCTGTCCTGTTACAGATCTCAGCAGTGCCTCCAAATATAATGGTGTTTCGCCCACCCAATCGCAGATAGGGGCCATTACAGGGGATGTGGTGCATATACCTGCTGGCAACAGGAGGGCTGAGTTGTCTGCTGATGGTAGTGGGGAAACAGGAAGAGGCTTCTGGGCTTCATACCCCACATATCTCCTTAGCAGTACAGCGCCTCCCACCAAAAAAATACCAGATTTAAAATAAAACACAAAAATATACAAGAATCAAAACAAGCAAACACAAAAAAAACACAAGAGTTAAATTAGCAAACACCAAAAATAAACAAATATTCAAAAAATAAAACACCAAAAATAAACAAGAATAAAAAAATTAATTACAAACAATAATTAGACACAACAATCAATAAAAATCCATATAAAATAAATAGAAACAAGCATTTGCCAAAAAATGCATTGATTGTCACTGTATCTATAGCCCTAAAGAGGCATAGATAAAGACATTGGCAGTCAATGGGCAAGCAAAAAAAATTCATTTTTAAAATACAATCAAAATACCTGAAATATACAATTATATACATTAAATGCTTTTCTTACCTTTAGTTGTTTTCACTCTCCGATTCTCAATGCATCTGGAAGCGCTCAATCCGCGAATCAATGATCCTCAACTTCAGGTAAATTCTGTTCTTCTTTCTTCTGTTAGTCTCTTCTTTCTTGAGTCTTCTCCTTCTGTATTTATAATCCCATTCCAGGCCGGATATTGTCCCATCACGTTCTTGAGGTCAAATGAGATGGGACAGGCCTTATATAAGGCCTGTGACTTTACATTTGACTGTCAAATGATACACCTCTAATCCGATTGGATGGTGTACCATGTGACAGGATCTGTTTTTTTTAAAGGATGTTACGTCATGTAAAGGGAGGGAAGCCAGCCAATCAGGAAGGCTGTGCTTCACTCCTTTAAGATGAAATCACCAAAAAAAGCCATCTCATTACTCCAACCAAAAGGATTATGAGATATACCATGTGAGGCATCACGTGGTATATTCCCAATCTGATTAGTTGTAGTGACCAATGTGACAGATTCTAATTTTTAAAAGGATGTGACATACATCGGGAATCGGAGGGTAAAGACATCTACAGGAATGAAAAACATTTAATGTATATCATTTTTATTTTTCAGGTGTTTTAATTGTATTTTTTAATTTGCATTTTTTTGCTTGCCCTTTGATTGCCCAGAGACCCCTGTACACCCACGGGAACCCTCTTGAGAACCGCGTAACACCAGGGGAAAACCCCCGGATACCTCCTGTTGGTACAGGGGGTCGGTGAAGGTAGTAGCAACCCCAGGTTGGTGTTTAGGCCTTGAGGGAGGGTAGTGCAAGAGGTTAACCCCTTCATTACCTTAGTGGTTGTAAAAGCTAAGGTAATAAAGGGGTTAACTTCTACTGCCACCCTCCCGCAAGACCTAAACACCCACCCAGGGGGAAATACAAGTTTTACCCACCACCTGTACCAACAACAAATCAGTGCCTGCTTTTTAACCCTATCTTTAGCTTAGCGGTTAACCGCTAAGTTAATGAAACTGGCTGATATTTTTTTTCTGCACAGGATTGATACCAGAGGCCAGTGTACAGCCCCTAGAGACCCTCGGACACCCCCTGGAAACCCGCGGACACCCTCGGGCCCCCTCATGGACCCGCAGGGACCTCCCTGAGACCCCAGAGGACCACCAAACACCCGCAGGGACCACGGACACCCGCAGGGACTCCTGGAGGTCTACAGGAGGTCTCCAGGAGGTCCCCGCCGACCTCCAGTATCAATCCTGTACAGAAAAAAAAGAAAAGGCTTTTATGCATCTTGCAATATCTTTAGCACCAATCTTTAGATGGCGACAAAATATTGCAAAATTTTAAAGTTCGATAAGCTTATCACTGTTTAGTGAATAGCAATTACTGGCAAAAAAAAGTGATTTTTTTTTTGCCTTAATTTTTTGCTTTAGGGTGTTAGTGGTCATTAAAAAGCCGTTATATTTATTTTGTTTCATGTTATTCAAAAACTAATTAAAATATTTTTTTTAAATGCTGTTTTACTGTAACGCGATACTGTAATCACTGTTATGCGCTTTAAGGACATTTACAGATGCAGCCACCAGTATCCGATGATTTGCCTGGGAAAATACTGTGGCTATCTCACAGTTAATGCTGCAACATTTCTGTGAGATTCTGCAGCCAGACTAATGGCCCATCGGATTACGAAGCAGGGGTCCCTGCAGTCCCATTAAGTTTGAATGGGAACTTCAGGGACCCCCACTGTGTTAATCTGATGGGCTATTATTCTGGCTGCAGAAACCTCACAGAAATGTTGCAGTTTACTGGGAGATTGTCCCAGATTTTCCAAGGCAAGTCATCGGATACTGGTGGCTGCATCTGTATTGTGCCTTAGACCACTTATCACTGTTTAGTGAATACGTCCTAAATGTGCCTAAAAGTATCCTGCCACTTTAAAGATTACACAGACTGGTACAAATCAGTTTACTTCAGACAAAAAAGAGGAAGCTAGACTACAACTTCACAGAGTAGACGAGGGTGAAAGAGACTCTTAACCCAAGAATATCAGATCCTGCTGGGAAATTGCTAGATGTTTGACAAAGCACAGTACATTTTTTAACTTTGACACAAATGTATATCCTTTATCTAAAACGAAAAAATGTTCATTTTAACTCTCATATTAATGCTGGTATGCCGAGGACCAGAAAGGCTCTATGACATGCCAGTTAGGTTTATATACTGTGTAGAACTCATGTGATAACAGGGAGAAATTCATTCCAAGCAGTCTTTTCTCTTTATTTGACTCCCCCTACCCACCTTCTCCTCCAACTTCCCGTCCTTCCTTCACTTCAACTCAAGCATTCGCCAACTACTTTAAAGGCAAAGGGGATGTTATCCATGAGGAGATTTCTTCTGTTCCTTCCCGCTCATCTCTGCTGCTACCTAAACCTCCTTCTTCCACTCTTGACTCATTTTCTCTGCTTACAGAGTTGAAAACTATGAAGCTGATAGTCTCTTCTCCCTCTAACACATACCCTCTCGTTCCCATCACATCACACCATATCTTATCTCTTACTTTTGTTTTAATCCCCACTCTCATTCACACCTGAAATTCCACCCTGACCTCCGACAATTTCTCCTCCTCCTTTAAGCATGTGGTGTTCACACCTATTCTCAAAATAACCTAGATGCTACAGTACATGCCTTATTAATTCCCATGCTCTCCTGGACCATTTGCAATCTGGCTTTCGTAAAGCTCACTCAGAGACTGTGCTTACTAAAGTAGCCAATTATTATTGTTGTTATTATTATTACATTAAGCTAAATCCCAAGGTCACTTTTCCCTACTAATCCTACTCGATATCTCTGCTGCTTTTCATACACTTCTCCTGCATAATTATTCTAAAATCTCTTGTTATCTGCAAGACAGCCCTATCCTGTTTCTCATCTTACCTCTCTCATCACACAGTTTATGTCTCTGTTGTTAACATGTCTTCATCTTCTTTCTACAGTACCTCTCTGTTGTTGTACCTCAAGGCTCTGTTCTGGGACCTGTCTTTTTCTCTCTCTACACATTATCACTTGGTGACCTCATCAACACTATTGGCATTAGGTATCATCTCTATGCAAAACATATGCAGAAATATCTAACCACCCTTACCCTCATAATATGGGCAAGGCCATACCCTCTTCTCCCAGGTAATGCCTCGTGATAAGTTATATTCTGCCCTAAGCAGGAGCACTCATCACGATGTTTCACCTGCAGAACACGGTCCCACACCCTTTTTATGTTAGGGTATTGTGAGATTATTATAAAGAGAGGTTACTCAGAGTTTGTATAAGATAAGGTTTGTTGTTTATTGTAATACAACAAAATAACACGAAAACATCATAAGGAAGATAGCAAAGAAAATAAGCTAACAATAAGCTAACAATCCATATCTACCTGTGCAGAGATTATTTGCTTAGTATGCCTGTCATACTCACGAACTCAAAGATTTTATGATATGTCATGCCAGTCTCAGTAAGTCTCGTCTCAGTGTGGCTTGCCACTCGGTTCTGTCTAACATGGCCTTACACTAACCGTTTATTATCCATTTCGTACGTGTGGTACGTGATCATTATCTGTGGCTGCTGATTTGTCTTACTGGCAGATTAACCACAGGGTGCCTACAGTTCAAATAACTTCTGCTTTAAGCTAAATACCTGCCTCTTAACGACATGTGTCACAACAATACATCTTGGCCATTCTCAGCAGATCAAAGAAATTCTATCTGCAAAACTTCTGGTAACTGATATTATTTCCAAGGCAAGAAAAAGTAGTTAATATTGTGACAGTATGCTCTAAGCTGTACTAAGACATATAATTATACTATATATGTACCTTATGCTACCTGTAACCTATAACAATTATGCTACAGTATATATATACCTTATGCTACCTGAAATCCATAACACTCACTCCTGCAGTCCAAAGTCTTGGATTGGCTCCTGGCTATATCCTTGTGGATGGGGGCACTCTCTCACCATAATCTTAATATATGTGTAACGGGTTTCCCCCCCCCCAATCGCAGATATAGTGTGGGGGTGCAGGAAACATATAGTGTTACTCGGTGTTGTGCATTACCTGTTGGCTCACAGGAGGGCTGAGCTTCCGCCACGGGGAACCTGGGGCAATATACTAGCATATACAATTACAATGATGCAGTGCCTCCACCTGCGATGGCTCCCACCAGAGGGGGAGTGGTTCCACGCAGGACAATACCCATCCCACCCCCAAGTCCAGTGAATCCCACCCAAAGTCTCGCACTCCCAACTCATAGACCAGCGTGTGTATACTGCTGCGAAACACTTTATTCGAGCAAATACCCAGTATGTACCTGGCAGATACCTGGAATGCGCCGCTCCTCATCTCTGACAAGCCCCGTTGCGTTTGCCTTCCCAGCCATGGTTCATGCCTGGCTGACGGGCGGCTGATCTGTTAAATGATAATGATTAGGATTTAATAGGCTGCAATGCTTCACGTGTCTACCAGATGGCATAAATTCATGAATTGTAATGCAGTATACTGTGTATATATATATATATATATATATATATATATATATATATATATATATATATACTGTGCAGTATTGCAGCCAGCGGGAATAAAATGCTTCAATCCCTGCCTGGAAAATAACGCAATGCACTCGGGCAGAAAACAGTCACAAACCTCAATACACCCGAGTATACCCGAATTCGTGGGACTAGCCGAGCTCGAATAAAGTGTGTCGCCAGTGTATGTGTGTGACTGCGCAGCCACTATGTCTGATGATAGGCCTTGTTGGTGCACGTGAGTTGGAGAGTTACCTGCCCGGGCTCCAGCCACGGGTACTGCTATACCACGGGGGAATCGCTGGGTTGTCCTCCAAAGTTGGGGTGAATTCCGGCGTGGATAATATCACCGCTTCTACCCGCCGTCTGTACCTTGACGATAACCGGGCTGATATCCACAGGCCGCAGTCAATCCGTACTGGGCCTCCGCAATTATAGTCTAGTAGTCTCTTAGAGGCCAAGCTTAAGCCCAAGCCTCGCGGTGTAAAGCACAGCGTCCGCTGGATTCCTAACTAGCGTATAGATAATGGGGCCGGGACCCTAACCTAGGGCCTGTCCTTATCACACTCCGCTAGGGTGACTCAGGGCTATCTGGGGCCTAGGGGAGTACTGGCCTAGTGCAGGGAGTCACTGACTCCAGCACCCTACCTCCTTCCCCTAGCTGCTCTGGTCACCAACTGCTAACGTGGTCCCTGCGCGTGAAATGTATCTCTATGTTGCCAACAGAGCTCCTCCAGCCCTATTGGCTCCCTGGCATCATGGGGCCGTTCCAAAGGCTCATGGGACTTGAAGTCCTCTTACAGAGCCCTCCTCTCATAGGCTAGTGCTTTGCGGGCTTTCTGGGCCTCCACTGCGCAGGCGCGAGCTCCCTGCAGTCCTCCCGGTGCTCCTAGCCCTTGCGCATGCGCAACACCCCTAACAATGGTGGCGCCCTGCTCCGCGAACCGACGGAACCGCAGCAACGCGATCGCGACCTTAACGACGGCTCGATCGCGTCCCCAGCAACCGGCCCGATCGCATCCCTGGCAACCGGCCGCAACCCTTAATAACGCGCGGCTCGCGCACCAGCAGGAGGGGGGTTAATACGGCAAGGGGGACCTGGCTACATTCTCCCCCCGGTAAAATCCCCAATGTCCTCGCATGGGATACAACTCAATGTAACTATATACAGCAGTTATATAATGAAAATGCATTTGAAACATAACTTAGCACATGCATGACTCTACACAATATTGCACAATTCCGTGAGCATCACAATCACAGATTGGATCTTGCTCCGAGAACACTGCTGAGCCTCATAATGGGGTGCCCCCATCTGATCATAGGTTACCCGAGTTGGAGGGTACCTGATTCTTTGGCTCCGTCGGAGCTGTTCTTCTGCAACTCCCTCGGGGGAGTAATAAGCACAGTCCTGAGGCTCAGCCTCTTCCCTTGAGGGGAGAAATGTCTCTGAATAGTCTCTGTTAGGCACAAAGCTCGGGCTCTGTGGATCCAAAGGCTGGCCTGTTGGTGCCACCTTAGTAGGCATTGGCCTACAGGGCCCTTTACCCGTAGCTCCTCCGGGAGATGCCCCTTCTGTGGAGTAGTCCCTTTGAGAGGGTCCTTCCATAGGATCTTCAGGAGTGTCAGAGTGGGTCTCGTTATGGACAGTCTCTTGACCCAGTTCTGAAAAGTTGGGCTCACCGTTGAGCGGTGTGGCCAGTATCTCGGTCTCTTCATCTTCCACTTGTGGAATGGGAAGAAGATGTTTTCGGTGCCATACCTTTACCCGGCCGTCAGAGTCTTTGATGCGATAGACCAGGAGGCCAGGCATTTGAGATTCTATTTCATACACTCCGTCTCTCCAACGATCGGCCAATTTGTGCTTTCCTGGGATGCCTAAGTTCCGAAGCAACACAGCGTCTCCTGGCCGAAGTTCCCGATATCTGACCTTATGGTCGTATCGCATCTTATTATCAGCATTTAGCTTAGCGGTGGATTTCTCTGCCTGCTGATACGCCTGCTGCAAGCTGTCTTTGAGTCGTTGTACATATTTAAAATGGGTAGCATTATGTATCCCATCCGTTGAGACTCTAAGACGCACATCCACTGGCAATCTCGCTTCTCTCCCAAACATCAGAAAGTATGGGGAGAATCCCGTTGACTCGTGTCTGGTGCAATTATACGCATGCACCAAGGTCTCTACATGTCGACTCCACTCCGATTTCTGAGCACTTTGTAGTGTTCCGAGCATGTCTAGTAATGTCCGATTAAAACGTTCAGGTAGAGCATCTCCTTCGGGGTGATACGGGGTCGTTCGGGATTTGGCAATGTTCAGCATTCGGAGCAGTTCCCTGATCAATGTACTCTCAAAATTCCGACCCTGATCAGAGTGAAGGCGGTTGGGGAGGCCGTAATGTACAAAGTATTTTTCCCATAATATCTTCGCCACGGTGATGGCTTTCTGGTCTTTAGTAGGGAAAGCTTGAGCATACCGCGTGTAGTGGTCTGTGATGACCAGCACGTTGCATATTCCCCGGCTATCCGGCTCAATGCACAGAAAGTCCATACACACGAGGTCCATGGGACCCGAACTCTGCAGATGACCCATGGGGGCAGCTCGGGTAGGCAGGGTTTTTCGCTGTATACACCTAGTACATCGGCGACAGTGACGCTCAACAGCCTCTCGCATCTTAGGCCAAAAAAAACGATCTCGGACCAGCCCAAAGGTTTTGTCTGTACCAAGGTGCCCATGATCATCGTGTAGGGATTTCAGCACTAGATATTATAGGTTCTTAGGGAGGACTAGTTGTCTCCTATCCGGGTGGTTGTGGTACTGTACCACCCGATAGAGTAAGCAATTGTCTATTTCGAATTTGTCCCACTCCCGCATGAGCAAGGCCACCAAGTTTTTGGGCGCGTGCTTAAGAAGGGCCGGGTTCTCCTTTGTTACGGCTCTCAAAATGATACTAACGACAGGATCTCGTACTTGGTAGTCTACCAGGTCCTTCCACCGTAACACCTTATCAGGCGTGATATTCATCCCTTTGGGGTCGCAGTAAGCGGCTGGGACAGCCTGCGACCGGCATCCCAATGAATCAGCTGCTCGTAATTCTGAAAAGGCCACTTGGCCGTTGACGATAGCGGCCATGCTACACATAGCTCTTACGCCGGGTCCTGGGAGTTCCTCCCATTCCTCATCATCTGGAACAGCGCTTAACCCGGGTCGTCTGGAGAGGGCGTCAGCCCCTATATTCAAGGGCCCCGGCTTATATTTCATGGAGAATCTGTAACTGTTCAGGGCGGCCAACCAGCGGTGTCCGGCGGTGTCCAATTTGGCCGAGGTATTGACGTAGGTGAGGGATTGTTATCTGTCCTTACTTCGAAGGCAACACCGTACAGGTAATCGTGTAGTTTCTCGGTAATAGCCCACTTGAGAGCCAGGAACTCTAACTTGTGGATGGGGTGTCTCTGTTCACTGGGTTTCAAGCTGCGGCTGATGTAAGCTACAGGCTGCAGGCCCTCCGGGTGCTTCTGGTGCAGGACGGCACCTAGTCCATTGAGGCTGGCATCCACATGCAGGACGTATGGCTGTTCGGGATCCGCATATGCAAGCACGGGCGCTTTGGTCAGACACTTCTTCAGTTTCAGGAAGGCCTGCTCACACTCAGATGTCCATTTGTCACCGAACGGTTGGCGTGCCGATACAGCCTTCTTCCCGGTCTCTGTAGGGTATATCTTCAACAGATTGTTCAGGGGTTTAAACAAACAAGGAGTGAACTGCGCTCTATAAATTGTGAACAAAGTGGTGTATTCTTACAGTGATAAAGTGATTAAATATATATATAAACCTGTTACTTTGTGAAGGTGTGCAGCTGTATTCGTGGAATGGCTCCACAGACCAACTAGAAGAACAAATACAAAAGAAACAGCGCAAAAGACCTCATAGTGTAGTATGAATATAAAATTATATTGGTAAAACAGGTGAGTATTGCACATACTGTACATCTTATAAAATAATTACTGGCAGTACATGTATATGGACATGTTACCAATCAGAACCACGGGTGGAACGGGCAATCATCAGGTGGATATTCTCTCCTTCCCCTCTCCTTTGGTGGATCAAGGCTGCTGTGGTGTATGGTGTTACCCCGACATCCAGCTGCAGTAGTCCGGTGGAATTCGTCTATTTCACAGCTGTTGTTTCAGCGGGGCAGGCTCACGGCATCCAGTTTCAGCAGTCCGGTAGATTTCATCTGCTGTGCGGCTGTTGATCCAGCGAGACAGGCTCTCACCCTGTATCTCTCGGCGTGTGACGTCAGACTCCGGCGCACGTCAATGACGTCATCTGGTAGCGTCTTCACGATCTCAGCCGGTCAGGGAGGCAGCGGGCGGGAACGGAGATTAATAAAGGGTGTATACAGGATACAAATGCACAGTGGGTAGTACTAGAGAAGCGTCCTCTTATCCAGTGTAGATGTAGTCTATCTTCTTCAATGTCCCTGCGGATATCAATATGTTGGTCGAACTAAACGCTATCTTAGAGTGAGAATTCTGGAACATGCTAGAAATATAAGATTAGGATTAGATAACCATAGTGTTTCCAGACACTTTAAGCTAAAACATAACAGTGATGATAGCAGTCTTCGATACATTGGTATTCAAACTGTTCCTGCAGGACGACGGGGGGGTGATAGAGACAAAATGCTCTCTAGGCAAGAGAGTGTTTGGATCTATAAATTACAAACACTGTCCCCGTTGGGTCTAAATGAGGAAATAGATGTCTGGTCTCTATATTAATATCCCAAAACATATCCATTTGGCAGAACGAATCTTTATATTTATAATTTTAGGCACTGAAACTATATGTTCACTTTGTCTCCAAAATATTAATATATGTATCTCTGTTAGGATATAGTCTATGAAAACTATTCTCCCCTTTATCTTACTTCCGTTAGCTTAGGAATATGTTTAACATTGTGTTTTTATGTTTTATTAATATCTGTTTCTTTTACCTTTTAGCCTATGGAGTATACCGTGTTTAATAAAGTTTTTTAATATGTATTTCAATGTTTAGAGGGTATATCCCTTTAATTTTCCCTCCACTTGTTGAGAGGCTGGACTCAAACTAAACAGCCAATCACAAGACAGGGACTGGTATAAGAAGCGCACCTCTAGACACCTCCGATATCCCTGAAGTACTGTAATAGTACGAAACGCGTTGGATAAGAGGACGCTTCTCTAGTACTACCCACTGTGCATTTGTATCCTGTATACACCCTTTATTAATCTCCGTTCCCGCCCGCTGCCTCCCTGACCGGCTGAGATCGTGAAGACGCTACCAGATGACGTCATTGACGTGCGCCGGAGTCTGACGTCACACGCCGAGAGATACAGGGTGAGAGCCTGTCTCGCTGGATCAACAGCCGCACAGCAGACGAAATCTACCGGACTGCTGAAACTGGATGCCATGAGCCTGCCCCGCTGAAACAACAGCTGTGAAATAGACGAATTCCACCGGACTACTGCAGCTGGATGTCGGGGTAACACCATACACCACAGCAGCCTTGATCCACCAAAGGAGAGGGGAAGGAGAGAATATCCACCTGATGATTGCCCGTTCCACCCGTGGTTCTGATTGGTAACATGTCCATATACATGTACTGCCAGTAATTATTTTATCTGATGTACGTGCAATACTCACCTGTTTTACCAATATAATTTTATATTCATACTACACTATGAGGTCTTTTGCGCTGTTTCTTTTGTATTTGTTCAGGGGTTTAGCCTTGCTCGAGTACCCTTCCACGAAGCGGCGGTAATACCCACAGAATCCCAGGAAGGATCGCAACTCTGTGACGTTCTCGGGGCGAGGCCAGTTCACTACGGCCTTTACCTTTACAGGGTCGGTGGCGATCCCTTTGGCGGACACTATGTGTCCTACGTAGGTCACCGAGGTATAGCAAAACCGGCACTTGTCTAGGGATAATTTCAAACCTTCGTTCCTCAGACGGTCGATCACCTTAAATAATCGTTCTTCGTGCTCTTCCAGAGTCCTTCCGAAGACGATGATATCATCCAGGTATACCAGACACTCCCGTGGAATCATGTCCCCGATAGTCTTCTCCATCAACCTTTGGAACGTAGCAGGCGCCCCACATTTACCTTGGGGCATACGGGTAAATTGATAGAATCCCAGGGGGCAGACGAAAGCTGTTTTTTCTTGATCTTCCACGCTCATAGGTACCTGATAGTACCCGGATCGGAGGTCGAGCACGCTGAATCATTGACTTCCATTCAGCGCGGTCAGTATCTCTTCGATGCGCGGAAGGTTGTACTGATCCGGTATCGTACGATTGTTTAATGTCCGATAATCGATACACAGTCGTACGGATCCGTTCTTTTTACGCACTACCACTCTGGGGGACGTGTAGGGGCCTCTAGACTCCGTCAAAATCCCGGCATTTTCCATATCGTGAAGGACGTTCCTCACGTCGTCTATATCCCGCGGGGCGAGGCGGCGTGGAGCGTTCTCGGAACGGGGTGGTATCACTCAATCGGATGGTATGTTGGGCGCTACGACTACACCCCACGTCCATCTCACTCATGGAGAACACATGTCGTCGTTGAGTCAACTGCGTGGCCAGCCGCTCTTTCCAATGGGTGGACAGTGTCGAATCACCGAAGTTGAAATCCAGCTCGACGGAACGCTCATCTGCGGCCGCCGCCTTCACCTCAGGTGTGTCTATTATAGGGCTGACCGGATATATGCCACCCAACTTCTGACCGGCATCCGACTCCATCGGGAAGGGAGAGATATTCTGCACATACACGTGGGTTTGGCGTGGAATCTTAGTTGCCCACTCCCTCACCTCCGGTAGTATCTTATATCCTCTCTGGGCCTCTTCTTCCGGGGTACTCTCCAGAGAGAAAAGCCGATCATCCCCATCTCGTTCAGGGTAACAACACCAGACAGCCAGTCTTTGTACTCCTCCTGGTAATATGGTCGTCAGTCCGGCCTGACGATTGTTTAGATCTCCATGTCACTCCAGGGCATATATCCGTTGGCACTCTTCTCTTAGGACTGGATCTAGAAGGGCGGTGGCTAGTGGCAACTCATTAGTCTCTTTCAGGTACGCCCGGAACACTGCTTGTACTATATCAGCGTTGGTGCCTAAAATGATCGGGTACTTGCACTGTCCTTGGGGTTCCAGGCATACCAAGGCCGCTAATTGCATGGGGTGTCTGTTTCCGGTGTTCAGCTGGAGTATTTCCATTTGCACCTGTACAATCCCAGCGATAGGGTAGTCTTCATTGCTTAGCCCTCGTACTGTCACATGATCGGCCGTTCTCAGAGTACAGTGCCGGAGGTGCTGTTCATAGAACGGTTGGTATATGATGGTCACTTGCGACCCTGTAACCAGTAGGGCTGATGCGTAGATCCCTTCTACTAATACTGGCACGATGGCTGCAGGGCCTACTTGGCTGTAAGCCTCTCGGTTGGGGGCCTCCTCCCCTGCCTCGGTATCCGCAGGGGCATTGGGGTTCTCTTGAGGGGTCTCCACGTCAGTTCCGGCGGCTTGTGCTCGGCATACCATCGTCCGGGCTGGGTTTCGTCGAGTGGGAGTTTTGTCCTCAGGGGGGTCCTCCCTTTCTGGGCAAGCCCGAGTGAAGTGGCCCTTCTTATTGCAGGTGTAGCAAAGGGGGTCCCTTGATTCAGAACGGCCACAGTACGGGGGAGGGGAGTTGCGAGTGGGCCTAGCTTTGTGGCCCGAGCCCTTAGTGGCGACCTCCTCTTCTGGAGTCGCGGGGTTCTTGGCCTTGGCCCCCGCGGCTTTAGTCGGGTCACTGGTGGTAGGCTCCTTAACCTTGGCGGGAGTATGCAACCGGCCATATGCCTCATGCTTGTTTATCTCATCCACTAGATCATCCCAGCAAGGGGGGTCGTGCCGCATCAGGGAGCATTTAACCATGATGGCGATAGGGTTGTCGGGAAGTGCTCCTTTCCGGAATTGATTCCAGTAATACTCATCCACCTGAGTGGACTTGTATTGTATTGTATGTATTGTATTGTATTGTATGTCTTTATTTATATAGCGCCATTAATGTACATAGCGCTTCACAGCAGTAATACATGTGGTAATCCAATAAATAACAGATAATATAAATAACAGATCATGGGAATAAGTGCTTTAGACATTAAGGAAGAGGAGTCCCTGCTCCGAGGAGCTTACAGTCTAATTGGTAGGTAGGGAGAACGTACAGAGACAGTAGGAGGGAGTTCTGGTAAGTGCATCTGCAGGGGGCCAAGCTTTATGTGCCATGTGTTCAGAATAGCCACAGTGCTATTCATATGCTTCTTTAAGCAAGTGTGTCTTAAGGTGGGTCTTAAAGGTGGATAGAGAGGGTGCTAGTCGGGTACTGAGGGGAAGGGCATTCCAGAGGTGACGGGCAGTCAATGAAAAAGGTTTAAGGCGGGAGAGGGCTTTAGATACAAATCTGGTCTAGTTTCCGTATATCCCATAGGACATTCCTAATTCGGTGGAGATAGGCAGACAGCTCCTCCCCCAGCTTCTGGCGAAGGCTGAGGTACCTCATCATCAGTTGGCCTTAATCTTCTGTTCGCCCGTAAGCACGCTCAAGTGTCTCTAACATTTTCTGAGCAGTGATATCTGCATGTTGATCCTTAGCCAGCCGTATGGTGATGGAAGCGGGTGACCGTAGACACTCCATTATGCGTTGTCATTTGACTAGCTCAGGGCACGTCCATTCCTCTACAACCTGTGAAGTATACTCTATCCATGCGTCAAACGCCTCTTCGCCCGCCGGTGTCGGTTTAGTGCCTGAAAAGATTTTCAGTTTACGATACTGCTGTTGCATCGATGCTTCAGCCCTGACCCCTCCCAACTCGGCAAGACTTTGAACTAACATTTGGATCTCATTTCCCCCGCTAGTAGGGGCCGGTGCAATACTGAGCGGCGCACTGTGGTCGGTGGCTGCACCTACAGTAGACTCACAATAACTCTCAGGGGAAGAAGACGAGGCACACATATCCACCTCCTCCAAGTTCGTGCGGGAGCTGCCGGGTTCGGACTTGATGGGCCGCTCGGGGTACACCACCGCACAACTCGACTCGGCCGGGCCGTCAAACCACACGCTGGACGGTCCTTGTTCCTCATTTACATCTTGCCCAATGTTCACTAACACTGAATAATACCCCTTGGTCTCTGTACATTGATCTACCAAGGCTAGGGCGTTTGTACCCCGGAGATGAGAGTGTTGGCGCAAAGCTACTCGTATGGCCATAGACGGGACGTCTATGCCAGGTGTATAATAATAAGACCTCACCTTATGAGAAAAGATTTGACACACACATAGGAGAAATTGTTATATCTAAGCAGGCTGGATATAAGGTTAGAAATAGACAAACATGTCCCCAATATATACTGTATATAGATTTCCTAATTACGTAGAAACTAATGAAAACTTTACAAAATATCTGATAAATAAGTGGGAGACTAAAAAGCAACAAATAAAGATACAACAAATACCTTGTTATATTCGGAGGCATCAAAGGCGGTGTTGAGGGGAAATTTTATTTATTTCATTGCCAGGTTCAAGAAAAATAGCAATGCAGAATATGCTACAACTTGTATAGAATTTACTAAAGCAAACATACGCTTTACATTTTTCCCTACACAAAGTAATAAAGAAAGCTTCTTACAAAAGTATGACATGCATAATCTGGTTGGCAAGGAAGAAAAGTAAGAAATTAAAAAAAAAAATAAACGTTGTACTATGGGAACAAAACAAGCAGATTAATATATTATTAATTATTATTATTATTAATATATTGAACATTTTCAAAAATTCTATACCTATCACTAAATTACTAGATGACAATCCAAAAATAACTTTTGTTCCAAAGAAAATAAATGAAACATTTAAAAATGTCTACACACAACTGTATAAAAAAAGTCTAACAGGGGATAGAGCAAAAGAAAATGTCTTTATAAAAGATCCAACTACTGTACCAAAAATAACTCGAAATGGAATACATTCACAAGGCTCTTATAAGGAACATTGGAGCACAATATCCCTTATTGAGCCCCGTGGATCACTCCCTTGGAGTGAGTTGTTGAACAATTGCAAAACCCAACATTATTAATAAAAAAAAAATATTCTAAAATATACTCAAATGTACATTGTAAAACAATATGACGAGTAGAATTGTATTTGTATGGATGTAAATGATATAACACACACAAAAAAGAAAATTCTACTGTTTCCCATGTTAGGACAATAGTAAGACTAACCTTTTAAGTGTTATCTAAAAATGTGTGAACTTTGCTAAATGAAATATCCATATTAACCACCTGCTTAAAAGAGAAAATGTCAATTTAGAATAATAGAGATTATCAAGGATTGCCAGTGACATTCATGAACATATGGTGATTTGAAATATCAGCTACCTTTTACAAAGAGCATCAATGTCTGTCATTGGTATTTATGGCAGATCATATGTTCTGTTTCTCAAAGGTTAGCTACCCAAAAGCTGGTTTGTTATACATTACCATATTTTTTCATAGGGATTTCTTAATTAATATAATTATCTCTACTTTAAACTAGTTCATAACTATTAGAGGAAACTATTACAGATTAGTGCTATTTTATTTCCTGAGATATAAGAGAATAAAATCTAATTTAAAAAAAATACTACACTGCCAATTGAAACATTTAAAATAAGTGTACTAAAAAAAGTTACATAAAATGTGATAACCTAAAAATTATAAACAACTTCTAGTTGTTTTACAGAATAGTAATGCAGTAAACTCTGGATATAACGGTACCCTCTGGGAATTGTGGGTGCCGTTATAGCAAATATTCTGTTATATAGAGAGTTCATTTTATAAGGGGGTATAAATAAAAAATGGACATGTCAGTGCTGCTGTTTATTACAAATATTGAAAATAAAGAACTTGCATATGAAACATAAATAAAACATATTTAATGTAAAATTACACTTTATAAATAAATTTGCAACATTGTACTCGCGTATCAAAAAATTCCCGCTTAGATCTTTTTCAAATTTCTTACCATATAGTACTTCATTTCTCTCCAATCTTTACTTTGTTAATATTAGGAGCCATTGTTGAGGGGTGAACAAGTTATTGTATGCTACAAAATGTGTTTTACTGCCAGAGCTGTGACATTTTGACTGGTGATTGGACATTTCGAAATGTGCCATTAGAAAGACATTGCCGTTAGAGTGCCATTATATCCAGGGTTAACTGTAGTTGAATTAGTTTCCTGTTGAATTTTGTAACTTAACAGTGTACTATAACTTATGATAAGGTCATCAAATGCTGTGATTATTTATTAGGCCTGTGCCTCAAATTCAGTCATAGGGGCCTATTTACTAAACTTCGATAATGTAAGTGACTTAACAATTGTTAAGTGCACTTTCAAGCAACACATATAGCTTTTCACAAAGCTTCGATTACATGGTAATATATATAAATACAGTAGCTTGAAAATGGCTTTTTATGTTTCAATCTTTATTTATTGCATAGACAAGGATGTATATATCCCCACAGGTCAATGTTTACAAGGGAGTTGAGACAGATTACAGTTGGTAATATTCAAAATACATATTAAAGACTAACATTTCACTTCTATGTATACATGTTCTAACATAAGTTAGTGGCTTGGCACTTTGTTCATGGGTGTACCTGTCCAACTCTTCAGATTCATGTATCTTGTAAGGACTTTGGACCCCTTGCATGAGGCTTAGAGTAGACAGAAAGAGATAGGAGAGAAAGAAGAGAAGAAGGGAGGGGCGGGGATGATCTAGGAAGTGGGGTATGGAGAGGGAAGGGGTGGAGAAGAGGGGGGAGGTCTGCTTAAGATAGACGAGGCAGAGATGCGAGCAGGGTTGAAGAGGACCAGAACAGATTGCTCCACCCCCCGCCCGAGGCCCCACCCACTCATTTCTGGTCTATATTTCAGGGTCTTCTGTCTTTACTATTGGGGTGGGATTTTTACTTTACTTAGGTTTTAAAAATATTAATTTCTGTTTGGAGTCATGGTTCCCAATTTTCTATAAAATTGTTCTGTTTTGTTTTAATTGGGTCATTAGTTTTTTCCATGGTCATGACCTTGTTTATTCTTTTATAGACAGTTCTTCTGGAAGGAACATTGATTTTTTTTCCAGGCTGCAGCTATAGAGCATCTTGCAGCTGTTAGAATGTGTGAGACTAGCCGCCCCATGGGATACAAGAGATTTTCTATGGGTTTAGCCAGCAGAAAAGTCAATGGGTCCAGTGGTATTCTCAGATCTTATACTTCTTGAATTACTTTTTGGGCCATAGTCCAGAAGTTCTGAATCCTTGGACATGACAACCAGATGTGGGCCATATCCCCTCTCAGGCCACACCACCTCCAGCATAGATCGGGTGTACCCAGGAAGATCTGACTCAGCCTACTAGGAGATAAGTACCATTTAAATAGAATTTTGTATATATTTTGTTTTGTTTTGCAAATTGACGTTTTGGCTGCCGATTCCCAGATATCCTCCCAGCCTTCCCTATCTATTTCAACGTTGAAATCTTCCGCCCATTTTAACATACAGTATAGTTATGTGTTTGGGTAGACACTGAAGATTCTTTACCCCCGTATATTCCCGCAATCAGGCCACTATGATAGGTACCTTTTTTACAGTACGTTTAAAATATTGATAAGTTTGGAAACCTTGCAATATTAGACACTGTCAAGAGAAAATGTCTAATTTGAAGAAAGTCGCATAGCTGCAAATATTGTGTTTGGTATCTGTTTTTTAGTTCCTGGAAACACATGATCTTCCCCCTTTCCACCGTGTCCTCTGCTATCTTGATGTTAAGTTTTTTAATTTGGGAAAATTGGTTATGAGAGTAACCAGGAGAAAACTCTGAGTTATTAAATATGGGGACTAGCTGGGATGGGGAGGAGGCTAAGGCAAATTTCCTCTGGTTTTTGGACCATACGTTCCACATGCACCCCATTGCTCACAGGTCAAACCTTTTGCTAGTGTCTTTCTGGCCCCTCGAGTCCATAGCGCTGCTGTGAGGTATAGAGGTCTCGCGCAATGAGTTTCAATTCCTAGCCATCCACAGGTTGCTGGATCGTTATTCTAAATAACTATTTGTTTTAGTTGGGCCGCTTGAAAGTATTTAATAATATCCGGAACCCTCATGCCTCCGCTCATCTTTGGGGCCAACATTATCGATCTTGATACTCTTGGTCTTTTGTCTTTCCAAATGAATTGGAATATTCGGTTTTGAATATTTTTAAGCTCATGCACGGGGATGTTTATCGGGAGGGTTTGGAAATAGTATAGTTGTCTCGGGAGGATGTTCATTTTGGTGGAGATAATTCTTCCCATCCACAATATCTGGAATTTATTCCATGCCTGCAGGCCTTTTTTTAATTTGATCAAATAGGGAAGTGTAGTTACATTGATATAGGGAGTCGTAGGAGTTTGCAATCTTGATTCCTAAGTACTTAATAGATGCCAAACGCCATTTATAGTTAAAATTTGATTGCAGCAGCCTAAGTTCTGGGGTTGGGAGGGTTAGATTTAGGGCTTCTGATTTGTCGTTGTTAACTTTGTAGCCTGCGACTTTGCCGAATTGATCTAATTTAATCTGAGAAGCGATATCCGTGGGTTAGCTAAGGTTAATATTATGTCATCTGCAAATAGGGAGATTTTATAATGTACCCCTCCCAATTGGGATTTCCTGTATGTTGACTTCATCACTGATTATTGCAGCTAGAGGCGCAATCGTTAGTGGAAAGAGGAGCATGGACAATGGGCAGGCCTGTATGATTCCGTTTTTAATCGTGATTGGGTTTGAGCCTCCTCCAGGAAGTTTGACAAAAGCTGTAGGCATCTGTTATAGGGCTCTAACACCCTCCAGGAATGGGCCTTTACATCCAAATGTCAACATTGTTTGATCTTAAACTGCCCACTTTATTCTATCAAATGCTTTTTCAGCGTCCAGGCTCTATAGAATAACTTTTGTATCAGTCAGGTGCACATGGTCAATGATGCTTATGATCTTTTGGGTGTTGTCTGAGGCTTGTCTGTCTGAGACAAAACCCATTTGGTCAGATTGGCAGAATTGGATTTTACAGTTTCAGAATTGCGACAATCATGTATACAGAGGGGGAGGGCGGGGGACGGGGAAGGGAGAGGGGAGCGGGAGATGGGGAAGGGGGGAGCGGGAGATGGGAAAGGGGAAAGGATATAGGGGGAAGGCAGGAGGAGAGAGGAGAGCGTGGGCGGGTGGAGGGGTAGCAGCAGCTCAATGCCAATACAGGTATATCACTAAGTTATATTATAATGGTAGATACAATATGTATTTTAAAATCTTCCATACTGTAGATTTTATACTTTATACACATTTAGCCAACCTTATATTGTAGCTTAGGAATCCTTAGCGAAGTGAGAGGTTAACCCTTATCATTTTATTTCATCCTCAGTTTGGTGAGCTGGAGGGGGGTGTGACGGTTCATGGAATTCCTTCCTCTCCATGTGTCCCTGGCACTGCGCTTCCCCTTGCCTTGATATCCCTTTCTTGCCTCCTCGCTCTGGTTCCCCTTCCTCCTCCCGCATCCGTCCCTCTGCGGCATCCCCTGACGCTCTCCCAGCATCTGCGCGCGTTCCCCACAGGGCGCGCACATGTTCGCAAACTCCCATCCCCTCTGCAGTACTCCTTGCTCACGGCCTCCCTCTGTCTCCCCTCCGGTCCCCTTACCTCCTGCAGTCTCTCCTCCGGTTCTCTCTCCTCCCTCGGCGGGTGCCCCCATGGCGCAGCGCTCCGCGCTCCTCTTGACACAGCCTGTGCGCGTGCACCCTAACCTTACAGAGGGCGCGCGCACACGCTCCTCTTGTAAACCTTCCCAGACCTCTTTTTCCGCCTCCCATGCTGTTCAAGCTATCTCCCTCTCTGGTTCACCTGTCTCCTCCCTCTCTCCTCACCTATCCCTGCTGCCTCTCACTTCACCCTCTGCTCCTCCTCTCTCTCCCATTGGTGTGCCCTCCTTTATAACCCCTGTCTGTCCTCTGGCTCATTGTTCTGCATAGCTTCTTGTAACCTCTGTGTGTGCAGTCCTATGCTTGGCTCTCCTGTGTCTTTCAGCATTTGTTCCTGCTCCTGCTTACCCTTGGACCTCCCTGGCTTGAACTCTGCTTTGTACTGGATTACCCTGCTCTCTCCTGCCCTTGAACCCTGCTTACAGATACAACCTTGCTGCCTACTGTTATCCCTAGACTCTGGTTTACGGACATCACTATTCTGCTCTCTATTGCCCTAGACTCTGGCACACGGACATCACTATCTGAACTCTGAATCTCAAGGCGTTGCAAGTGTACCTTAACCATCTTTCTACAGGCCCGGCAACACACTACCACACTCTGGGCATGCCTCACTGCTGTTGGTGCGTGTTTTAACCCTACCCACCTCAGTACTGGGGACTGGCCAGGTCTGCGGGCATACAGGCGTTACATTATGCAGAGCCCAACAAATGCAGACCCCCCTGAGGTGGGTCAAGGTGTTTCTTTGGAACATTTACAATTTGTGAGCAACCAGCTGACCACTGTTTCCCAGCAACTTGCTAACCTCTCTATCCAGGAGACTCCAGTGGCTCCGTCACCCCCTGTCACTATGGCTTATGGTACTGCTGGACCCCGTATTTCACCTCCCAATCAGTATGATGTGGACCCTCTCGCTTGCCGCAGATTTCGAAACCAATGCGAGGTGCAATTCGAAATGTCTCCCTCTCAGTTTCCTACTGGCCGCTCTAAGGTGGCATACATTTACGCCATGCTCACCGGCGACTCCCTCACTTGGGCTTCTCCTCTCTGGGAACATAAGACTGAATTAACCCAAGATTACCCTAAATTTAGGAGTGAATCCAGGCAAGTGTTTGACACTCCCGCACGACGCTAGACGGCCGCCTTTTCTCTCTTTCATATCTCACAGGCTCGAAGATCTGCTGCCAAGTACGCGATCGAGTTCCGTACCCTCGCCACGGAGACGCAATGGAATGATGAGGCACTCGCCGCTGCATACTGGCACGGTCTCTCTGACACCTTGAAGGATGATCTTGCAACTCATGCCTGGCCTTCCTCCCTGGAGGAACTGATTACTCTCAGTATACGAATGGACCAACGCACCCAGGAACGACGGCATAAGAGACACTGTTTCCGTTCTCCTTCTTCCCCTGTTGTCTCTCACAGGTTGCCCTCTTCACCCCTCCTGGCATTGGACGCCCCAGAACCAATGCAAATCGGTAGCCAACAACTTCGGGCTGTGGAGAGAATGCGACGCCGTCAGAAGGGACTCTGTTTCTACTGTGGTTCTTTGGAACATCGCCTCCAGAACTGTTCCCTGAAGCCGGGAAACGGGAACACCCAGTAAAGGTAGAGGGGCTTCTACTGGGTACTGTCTCTTCTTGCCCTTCTCTCTCTGAGGATCTCCCAAAGAAGTTCATGCTTCCTGCAACGCTGGCGGGTGCTGACCTCCTATTGGAAGTAAAAGCTTTCATTGACTCTGGATCTGGCGGTAACTTCCTGGATCACACCTTCGCCTCTGATAACCAAATTCCCCTGGTCAAGAGGAAAACACCCATTGGCCTCGAGGCTATTGATGGTCATCCGCTCCAGCCAGCATTCATCATCTGGGAGTCCATCCCTCTCACTTTGACCTTGGCCGACGGTCATAAGGAGGTAATAGTTTTTGATATCTTCCATTCTCCCACCATTCAGCTTATTTTAGGATTGCCGTGTCTGCAACTCCATAATCCGCGCATTGATTGGACCGGCACCTTACCTATTCCATGGCCTTCCTCCGCTGGGTCAGTCTCTACTTCGCCTCCTGTTGCGGTGCTCGCCGGTTTGAATTCCGTTCCTTCCAATCTCTCGATTCTCCCAACCGTGTATCATGAGTTCCTGGATGTGTTCAACAAGGTACAGGCTGAAGTTCTGCCTCCCCATCGTCCATACGATTGTCCTATTGATTTAATTCCAGAAACCATCCTCTTGAAGTCGAAATCTTATCCCTTGTCCGTTCCTGAAACTGAGGCTATGATGTCTTACATCCAAGTAAATTTGGAGAAAGGATTCATCCGCAATTTTACCTCCCCCCGCTGGGGCTGGCTTCTTCTTCGTGAAGAAGAAGGATGGATCACTAAGACCCTGTATCGAGTTTCGCGGACTCAACAAAATCACGGTAAAAAATCGTTACCCCCTTCCCCTAATCTCTGAACTTTTCGAATGCCTCCAAGGAGCCTCTATCTTCTCCAAGCTCGATTTAAGAGGGGCCTATAATCTCAATCGTATAAGGGAAGGGGACGAGTGGAAAACCACGTTTAATACAAGATCTGGACATTATGAGTATCTAGTGATGCCCTTTGGGTTATGCAATGCTCCTGCCGTCTTCCAAGAGTTCATGAACGACATCTTCTGGGATGTATTGGGAACATTTGTTATCGTATACTTGGATGACATTCTCATTTTTTCTAAAAACTTAGATGAACACATTCACCATACCAAATTGGTGCTTTCTAGGCTCCGTGCCAACCGCCTATACGCCAAGATGGAGAAATGTTTTTACCACCAGACGTCTACTGCCTTCCTAGGCTATATTATCTCTAACCAAGGTTTTTCTATGGACCAAGAGAAATTGAAGTCTGTCCTCGACTGGCCGCTGCCAAATTCTCTTAAGGCCGTGCTGCGTTTTCTCGGCTTTGCCAGTTATTACAGGAAATTCATCCGTAATTTTTCTTCCATTGCTCTCCCCATTACTGCCTTGACCAAAAAAGGCGCCGATCCCACGTCTTGGTCCTCCAAAGCCATTGACGCATTCGAGTTTCTCAAAAAAGCCTTCGTCTCTGCACCCATCCTACGTCATCCTATTACCTCTCTTCCCTTCACATTGGAAGTTGATGCCTCGGATGTGGGAGCCGGTGCAGTTCTTTCTCAGAGATCCTCTCCCCAAGAAAAACTCCATCCCTGTCGTCTGCCGAGAGAAATTATGATGGTTGGAATCGTGATACAATGTACTTAAATGATTTGCACGAGCGCCACAGTTTCCTTTGAAATCAACAGTGATATATAAATACAACAGAAATAAACATTAGATGTTACCCAACAAGATACTTCTCAACCTCTCCAGGAAACGTACTAAGATTTCCCACGAATGCAGTCTTGGTTTGGGGTGGAAAGGGAGCGATCCAATCAGGAACACATCATGTGAATAAAAAACATAAAAAAACAATAATTGTGCAGTATGTTAATTCAGTGTGGACTAGATACAGGTCTTGGCTCTTGAGGCTATTCTACTTACAACAGCAATTGGTATTTAAAGCTTTTGTCTGACTTAGTCAGGAGATATGATATTCTTTTTAGGTATGTATTTTCCCCAATCGTTTCTCCTGCAGATAGGCTGTTCCAGAGATGATGATACTCAATTCCCCATGTGGTAATATGCAATAGAGAAACAGAAACGCCCAATGGTGCAGGTTGCAAAAACAGTGGCTTTTATATGACTAAGGGATAAGAGATGTACTCACAATTGGTACAAACAATATGTACATATAAAGGTATCTTTGATAACAAGGTTCTCGTGTTCGTGGCAGTGTTTTCTCCCTATCCTCCTCTGTTTCCAGCCGCGCCGCCGGCGGTGGCGTCTGACGTCACTTCACTCTCGCGGCTCACCGCATCCGGTGAAAATGGATTGTGATGCGCTGGGAGAAAGTCTGTGGGAGAGTTCAAGCGTCCGGCGTCTTCTCGTGAAGGCAGCTGCAGCAAATGATTTAGCTCTACGCGTTTCGCTGTTCAACACAGCGAGAAGACGCCGGACGCTGACGTCACTATTCAGTGAACTGACCGGAGAGTGGATGAGAGTCCTGATTGACGTTCGTTTTAGGCTCCTCCCTACGCGTTTCGTGACGGGGAACGTCACTTCGTCAGGGTATTGTGGAGCCTATGCAATCCCTTGTACTTATATAGCTCGTTCTTAACTCATTGCGGGTCGGAACTTAATTAAACACTTAAACAATTAAAAGCACCACAGATGTATTCACTGCACACATGCACACAGTGACTGACACACATACACACACTGACTGACACATACACTGACTGACACGTGTGCCGAGCACGTGCGTTATAAGTCAATTTCTGTGACAAAAGTCAAAAAAGTTTCACTTACTATGCGCGTGCACAGCACACACAGCTTTTTTTAAAATTTTATTATAATTATTTGCACTGTATTGTATATTTGAATGGGCAAAAGTCCTATGTGTCATATTTGGTTAATAGCACTGTTGCCCATTCCGGTGTGGTGTTATTGGAGGTAGAGGGGGGTGAAGGGAGTAGTTGCCCCAGGGTGGGTGGTTATTCCTTGCGGGAGGATTAGCCCCTTCATTATCTTAGTGGTAGTAACCATGTAGGTAAATGAAGGGTTAATTCCTGGGAAGCGTAACCACCCACTCTGGGGAAACTACAAGCTACACCCATACTCTCTACCACCAGCAAACCGGGTAACGCTATTTAACCCCTTCACTACCTTAGCAGTTAGCCACTTAGGTAATGAAGGTGTGTTTTAATTTTAATAACAGACAATAGGCTTCAAGCATGGGGTCTTTGGAGCTTAACTGCATTAGTTTCAGGTCTTGGAACCCCCTGCTTCCATAGGTACAGACCTCCATAGGGGGTGCAGGTATCTCCTACAAGTGTATATCTTCTGCATTACTTGACCGGGACATTTAAATTTGCAGGAAATATTGGCACCTCCTAAGGAGGGCCTGTACCTTGGGAAGCAAGGATCCCCAAACCTGAAACGAATGCGGTTCAGCTCCAGAGACCCCCTGCTTCAATCTTTTGTTATTAAAATTACAATTTAAATTGTGCAATCTCCTGTAAGAGATGTGCAGGGAGATTCAGCTGTTTCTATGCAGCTCTTGCATACTGCAGGATCTTTTTGTCACTACAAATTAGTGTGGTCTGGAATTTTTTTACCAAACGCTAAAAAAAATGCAATTTTTCTCAATGAAAACCCTTTTACACAACTTTCTTTGCTTTCGGTAGGAACATGCAAACACATGCGATATGCAATGCATTTATTGAAGTTTAGTAATTAGGCATAAACAAAAGAGAAAAGAATCCCTATAGTAAGCACTCTGCCTCTACTAATATATATAATAATACTTTTTAATATTTTAATGAACAAAAGAGGGAAAGAGATTGTGAGTTAAAACTTTAAGGACACTAAATGCCAAGTTGGGGACCACAATTGGTTCCACAAAACAGTGTGGAATTCTCTATATCACAGAGTTCCTAATATTTGCAGTGATAATCTCTTTCCCTTTTGTTCAAAAAAATATTAAAAAGTACTAGAGACCTAGTGCTTACTATAGGGATTCTTTTCTCTTTTGTTTACATATAGTGCACATTCCCTTTAGCACCCCCCTAGTACGTAAAATATCTGTAAGATGAGCGGAGGCCTGACTCTGTGCTTTGGTAAATAAGCCCCATAAAGAGCACCAACTATAGAGATTGGTGAAAAAGTCCAAATTAATTTCCCGGGATTCCACGGATTGACCAAATCCGTCCAACCCACCAAAATCTGTCTGCGCATTGGGTACTAAAAAGCAGAGCAGATTCATTCAAATCTGTCATTGAATATAATTCCAATGGATTTTTAAGAATCTGAACTCAAATTTCATATTGAATCTGAAATCCGTTGCTGGATTATTAAAAATGAGAGACAAGCACTTTTAATTGGGTAGTGAGTGTGTTCAGTTGTATATACATATGACCTCCAACATCACTCTAAATAAATTAGGGGGTCCCTGAGGCTGAAATCAATGCAGTTCAGCTCTAGAGACTCCCTGCTCCCGTATCCTATTAATACAAATGTAATTAAAACAGCTTAATTACCATTGCGGTCGCCGCTACGGTTACGATTTAAAAAAAAAAATTATTTGTGTTTTGATACTAGTGTGCGGGAGCAGGGGGTCTTCTGAGGTGAACCACATTGATTTCAACCTCGGGGAACACTACTTCATGAGATACAGGCCCCATTATGGGGTGCCGGTATCCCAGTGCAAGATTTAAATCCCACGGTCACGTGACGTAGATTTAAAATCACAGAGAATACTTGCTCCCCATACTGTATCTCAGGAAGTAAGGGGTTCCCGAGGCTGAAATCAATGTGGTTATGCTCAGGAGACCCCCTGCTCCCACACTATTATCAAAATCAAAAATTTTAATCCACGATCGCCTGTAAGAGCTGTGCATGGAGATGCAGCGTCTCCATGCAGCTCTTCCAGCTGCACATTTTTCTATCAGTTATCGCACTATAGGCTTTATAGCGCAATAGTCTGATACAAAAACAGGTTGGACGATAGTGCATTTTTTTTTATCGGCTTTAAAAAAAATTGCGTTCATTCTTAGTGAATACCATTTTTGGCCTCATGTCTTAGTACGCAATAAATAAATGCAAAGTTGGGTGCAAATGCACTGATTTTATCATTGCTTTGTGAATAGGCCCCAAGGTGTTTTGGGGTTATCAAGTCTAAAGCACCTTATGAGGAATATTATATAGTGTCAGAACCAACAGGATCAGAAGATGAACCCACATAACCTCTGTTATTCAAAACAAGAGCTCTAGCAATATGAGCTAAACCAGCTTATGGATAACACCACTGTCACAATATAATTAGTTTTAAGCTCTACTTCTCATTGAGTACTTCTAAACATATGCAAAGCCCTTTACACTCTTCTGGGATAGACAAGCATACAGTATTTAATAAGCAGTCTTCTGCCATGATACATCTTCTGGTGTGGGAAAACAACTTACAGTCCATTTAATTGAATAGGCTCTAACGTATTCCAGCACCAAAGGTGCCTTATAGCAGAAAACTGCTTAGTGAGTACAGCCCACTGTCTTTATCTTTTTTAAGATTAGAAGTACTACCTACTCAAGTCAGCAGGTCACTTTGTTATATTATTTTCTGTCTGCATCTGCTTTATTTGCTGTCCTTCAACTTGTTTTTACTTGTACGGTATGTGTCAAAAAAAACTCTGTTTTATATCACCTCACCTGGCCTCAGTAACTCATAGCCCTCAGTACATATTACTTTGTAGCCTTGAAAGGATTTCAAGCACAGTCAACAAAATAGATATCCCTTAGATGTATGCTAGTAGTAGACAGTGGTACAAAAAAACAAGTGCAAAACACGCATGGCAAGTGGTAGAGAACAGGTAGCTACAGTACATCTGTAATGTTCTAGTTTTTCTTCCCTGTTTTGTTTTGGTCGATGTTTGTGCACATATCCCTATTTTTGCCTGACATTATCACATGTAGCTATGCTGTAAAATGGCATACAGTTTTCTCTCATGCTGGCAGTAAGCCTGGTAAGTTACAGGGTTGCCAGCATCAATCATGGAGGTTTGCCCTCACAACCTGGTGAGGTGTCATATGTATTGAAGGGGAGTGGTCACATACACTGAGTCCACCGTTAGTGACATCAGAGATGTGCCTGGTTCCTGAGGTATATAAGGCACAGCACTGCCCAAAGTTAGGTGTTCTACAAGGTTGAGCAGAGCAGAAGGCCAGAGTGTACTAGTGAAGTAACTAGTGACACCGCTCTAATTCAAAGGCCAGCAGCAGCAAGGCTGGCTGGGCCTACACTGTGCCCAGGGACCTGGCACAGGAGGTGATCTCCCTGAGGGGAGAGGTGATTCAATTTCATTAAGAGAGCAGACCTTTCAAAGGGAAGTACCAGCCAAGATGAGCGGCTGAGTTACTGGCTGTGAAGGGCAGCTGGCCCATACTAACTGCAATAAAGATGTCCAGTTTTAAATCAATTCCACTGTGTGAGACTGAAGATACTATCCAGCGGAAGGCACCACCAAGAAGGACGCAGATATCCTGATGAGGTGGAGGCGCTGCACTGTATGTAGGTAGGACTCTAACACACTACCTCAAATGACTGTCTGGGTTGGCATTCCCCACACAACATCATGCGGGAGACTCAGGAGTCCTGTTTCCAACAGGTGCACAACCAGACACGACCATGTAACGGGGACTGGTTAGACCACAGGGGCCAATGTGAGATTGGGTGGGTCAGTCAGACCAGAAAATCCGTTACACACATATATTTATAAAAAACAAAGATAAAGTACAAAAAGTTTAATAAATACTGTAAGCTAAAGTTCAGTTCAGCATTGAAAGTATAAATAGTTTACCCACCATCAATCCGAGGACGATGTAGACCTTTGCGTCACTGTCAGGAATTATTTGCTTCTCCCAAAGATGCTCTTCAATCCACAATCGTCCATCAAAAAAACGGATTGGAAAAGGTTTGTGGCAAATGTTAGCAAGAAACCAGCAATCCAAATATAGAGCAGGAGGGAAAGCTCTGTGTTTCCGCGTTTCGGAAGGTCCACAATGCTTAATGATGTCTCAGCATCACATATTTAACACTGAACATTTTAATATAATTTTTTTTCTACCTACACGTTCACTAATTGGGTTGGAGCTTATTGCCACCTGTTTTCTGTGATTTTATATATATATATATATATATATATATATATATATATATATATATAAAATCAAAAAATAAATAGATGATACCGTTCTGTGGCTAACGAAATGCTATTATTTGTGCGAGCTTTCGAGATACACTGATCTCTTCTTCCGGCGATGTTACAATGAATGAAGCAAGCAAAAGCTATACTATAAACAGTGTCCATTGGAATGTTATCTGTGCTGGTACAGATAACATTCCAATAGACACTGTTTATAGTATAGCTTTTGCTTGCTTCATTCATTGTAACATCGCCGGAAGAAGAGATCAGTGTATCTCGAAAGCTCGCACAAATAAAAGCATTTCGTTAGCCACAGAACGGTATCATCTATTTATTTTTTGATTATTGAAGCTCAGCTAACACGGTACTGATACCTCTACATATATATATATACAGAAAACAGTACACAATATTTATATATACAATATTTATATATACAATATATATATATATATATATATATATATATATATATATATATAATGGAAATATTACTGTATGCTCATTTGCATGTCTTAGACAGGTCTGCAACCCCGTCTTTCACCATTATCACCCAGCACACAGCACTTCCACTGCAGCAAGGGATTCTGGGAAATGACATGCAAATGAGCGCACAGTGCCTCCTTTTGCTTCAAAATATTAGAGAAAAGTGATATTAGGCGCAAAACAACTTAACCGGTGATATATAAAGTATTATGATTAACTGGATGTGTAATACAAAAAAATATATATTGTATGTGCATGAAAATTATCAAAGAGTGAAATACACAAATATAAAAATTAATTTGAACTCCCTGCTAAAACCCTCTGGTGGGATTCGTCTTCACTTATCCCCAAGGTGTAGAGTTGATTTCTCAGAATCCAGGAGGTGCATGTCTGGGGAACAAAGTACACATAGAAAATCTAAGTGTACAGGTGATAAATCAATTGATGATGTTGGTCAAAATCTTGGCTCTTATAGAAGACCTACTTACAAACTGTAAGACAATCAAAGGCAGTAGGTAGAGGGTAGTGATCTCTCAAGAAATTATGTTCAAAGGCAGTGTGTATTCTGTGGTATAACTTCTCCCAAGAAACAGGTCTGGTTAACAGAGTCCACGGTACTCAGAAGAAATGACCCCAAATGAAGAAATGGAGAGAAAGAACTACATATCACAGATCAACTTAATATGGTCATGTTAATCATTAAAAATATAAATGGTGCACTTACAATAAAGCAATGAAAATGGGCTTATAACACCACAGTGGGGTCCCAGAGAAGTCGCACGCCGCACCAGCTCACCGTCCTGCCCCCGCCGATGTCTAGTGCTTCTGTAGCTGTTCCCAGCTCTCTGCATGCAGTGTTCCGTGTTTGCTTCAAAACCATTAACATGGTTCCCTATAGGCTTAAGCTTGCTGCATTGTCACAGCTTTGAGCACAGCCAGTGTCAAGATTCATAGCAGTAAACCCACCCACAGACAGCCGTTTCGACCTTAATGGGTCTCTTCAGTGTGGGGTTGGTTATACTGGCTATGCAAAAAGGAAGCAAGGATAGGTTTGACATGCTTAGTTAAGTTATGGTGGGGAAAAGAAAGTGACAAAAACCCTCCACAGCAAGCATACTGCTGCGGCCAAGTTTATTCGAGCATTTGCCCATTCTTGGCCGCAGCAGTAGCCTGGCGCGCGCCCGAGGGTGACGGGCGCGCGCCGAAGCAGCGGAAGAGCGCCCTCCGATCGGGGCGCTCTCCCTACCGCTGCCGGGTCCGCCGGGTCCCCCGGAACCCCCTGCCGCCGTCCCGCGATCGCGGGACACCAGGGCTCCCTCGGGGAGCCCTGGACGCGCGTGCAGGGGGCGCAGGCTCCCGAAGACGCGTGACCGCGCGTCTATGACGCTTGGCACGCCGAGGGGCGGCCACTAGCAAGCCGGGAAATCTCCCGGCTTGCGGATCTGGCCGATGCGCAATAAAGCGTGTCGGCAGTGTATAGGAGAGAGAGGAGAGAGAGAGGAGAGAGAGAGATGAGAGAGAGATGAGAGAGAGATGAGAGAGAGAAGAGAGAGATGAGAGAGAAGAGAGAGATGAGAGAGAGAAGAGAGAGAAGAGAGAGAGAGAGAAAGAGAGAGAGAGAGAGAGAGAGAGAGAGAGAGAGATGAATGGTAATGTGTACAGTACGGTGCTACTGTGTCAATTTCAGGTGTTTAAAAACCAGAACACTAAAATGCCAATTTCTGCACTCGACTGCACTCGCGTCTTAAGGTGGTACGGTTGGAAGAAATACTGCGCCATGACATGGGTATTCCGAGGTATACAACACGTGAAGTGTTCAAATAACGGCCGCTGCATCTGTATGATTCTTACGATATCTAACCCATTGACATCCCTTCTGAATCTGCAGTCCAGCATTCGGGGGTTTGGTGAGCTCTCTGGGTACAAAGTAAATAAGGGGAAATCGGAAGCTTTAAATTTCACGATAACTGAAAAGGAGGTAGAGGTGCTTAAACGGCACTTTGACTATAAATGGAAAAAGTCCAATTTGAAATATCTAGGGATTTATTTTACCAGAGATTAAAAAGTGCCTTATTTTTGTTGGTGCAACATTGATGTAGTGCAAGACAAAAAAATAAGGAACCTTTTTCTTTTGCTAATACTGCATTTTTAGGTTACCACAGATTGATGTATCTGGGCCAAAGTTCTTTAAGTGAGTTTATTCGTGCTTAAAGTTTTGGTCCTACATCAGGATATTTTTCAAGTTCCCATGTGTAGGACCAAAACGTCAGTCATTTTATATAATCCAGAAAAGGGGGATGGTGCTCAGCTGGTCAGACCCACCTCAGCAATATAATACAGCATGCTGATTGCCAATGGGGTGGCTTGAAATGGAGTTTAGCAGCCACCTGATGCAAATTATGAATATGAACTAAATCACATAATGTATCCTCCGCCTAGTGAGACATCAAACAGTACTCACAATGATGGCTGTGGTGCTAGAGTATGGTATTTCTAAGGCAATATAAAGGACTGTATAATAAATATGTAGATCCAATGCCAGTACCTTAATCCTCCTCGGTGCATGCCTGCTGTCCTTTTGGATCTCTGCCAGTCGCGTGCAGTCCGTTAAGTGAAATCCAGAAAATCGTGCTGTTGAAACGGAGCACTATAACCAGGCAGATATCACTCGGTGGCCCTGTAAAAAAATATTTATTCAAGCCTCATGGACACTCTTTTTCAAATTTGTTATGTCCATGAGACTTGAATAAATATTTTTTTTACAGGGCCACCGAGTGATATCTGCTTGGGTATAGTGCTTTGTTTCAACACCGCAGTTTTATGTAATCCCAAACAATTTTGAAGTAAATGGCAAATAGTCTTTAATATGAATTTGTTGTGGGAAATTCTTTACATTTAACTTTGTTGTAAATTGGCAACTTTGTTCTGTAATGGCTTGTCAGTGCATTCACTAACTGATAAATAAATCTTTATACTATAATGCAATATTATCATGTGTTTCTCAAATTGGAATAATTGGGTGGAATTAGTCTGATAGTGATGCTTCCATGTATAATTAAAAATAATAACCTAATTTGCATCCTTATTATTCATCAAGTGAACACAAAGTAGTTTTGACATGAGAATTCAGCATCCATTGTCAGCAATCCACCATCTTTGAATTAGTTTATTAATATGGATATTAAAACCAAATGTTCAGCATGACTGTGAAGGTGAGGGGGTACCCAAGCCAATAATAAAGGTATGATGCTGGGCTGGGTGCCGCAGAGCCATATTGGGGAGTTTGAAGTGTCAGCTCTGCAACCCAGTTATGGCCTGTGAACTGTATTTTAATAAAGATGTATGTGTGTTTTACTGTTGCAGGTGTGCCAACCATCAGAGATTCGCAGGGCATGAGTTTCAGGGATGATTTTATGGTAAAATGTTGTCAGGGTGTGTTTGGGTAGAAGGGGGAAAGATTTGCTGGTTACACCGAAACATGTACCCAGGAATCCTACCAGATTCCTGGAGACATGAAGACACAGACCACCTGATAAAATCCTCCCTAGGAAGCAGTTAGTGGCTCACCGCCAGATCTCCCTGCTTCAGAACAGACCAGAATAGTAAGACCGGTCAGGGTGAAATCACAATCCAGGGTCCCCCGGTCTATGCCCAAACCCCCAGACCCAGTGTAGGGGTTCGGAGTATCTACAACCAGGTATAAGGTGGTGAGAGGGAATTATTTTCTAAGTGATAGTGTAAAATGTTTTACCTATAAGATAAAGTGAGGAAATGTTTCTATGTCCAGCGCTTAAAGAATAAAAGCAGCTTTTTGCTAACTTTGCTAGGAAGCTCCTAGCGATCTGAAACTTGCTGTGTGCATAGTTCAGGAAGAATCATAAAAACAACCATAATGCAATTTTTATAACATTTAAAAAAAATTGATGAATGAAAGTCCCCCTATATTGGTGTATTAAACATGATAGGCAGGTTTGGGCTTTCATTCAGGACACCGGAGATAGGGAAACACTCAATTGATTATATCACTCCACTTAGAAATGCGTGTAGTGAATCACTGGAGATGAGCTGAGAGATCTGCAGCTCCGGACTTCTAAGGCAACCCGCTGGCTTGCTACCGCAGTGTCTGTTAAAGTCCGGAGTTGAAAGTTTCAAAGCTCCTAAGGTGTTAGGTTGGATGGGGTCCCTCGAGTACCCCCATTCTAGTATAAAGTCCGGCCAGTTTGGCAAATGGTTGCCAGCCCAGACTTACTGTCGCCAGGTAGAGGGACTTGGTCTCATATGCAAAGAAGCAAAGGTGCTCGGTTTGCACATGCCCTTAGCAAAATGAGAAGCCTCCTCTGCCAGGTGTCTGAGGTATTGGCAACTCCGGGATAGGTTGGAAAAGTTATTCCCACAGAGAGATTGGCTGCCCCGGTTAGGTATAGGGTTTTGAACCTTATTAAAAACTCTGCAGCCCATCGGGAATGATATTCACATAAGATGCATAAGATTCATCAAGCTTCATAATTGTCATCAAGATTCCAAGTGCCATTACAGCAGTGGCAGAGCTGAGAACGGACAAAGACTTTCGCGTGTAGTTCCCGTTCCTGAGAAATTACTCCTACAGACTTTATTTTGCAAGATTTTGTTCTGGAAACAAATTATTTCATTTGCCCCTGTCCCAGTAAGTGTATTTTGACTGTAATTGTGGAACATTGTGTGTATGTCTTTTCGTGAAACAAATTACAATTTATTTTACCTCCTTGGTTTGCTCAATCATATGATCCCGGTATAAATGTGTTAAGAGACCTGGTTTCTCGTGACAATGACTGTAATATTGTTTTGAACTAATGATTTTGTTGTAAGTTTGTTCAGTGATATAATTGGTACCGTAATAGCAAACTAAATATAAAAACAATTGAAGCCGCTTCTGATAATTATTATACAGATGTATCAGACATTTATGTACCCATTAACACAATGCATTTTGTCAATGCTATCATGATATTTAAAGCAGTGTTAATGCATGTGCATCATTGAAAAATGATAACGCATCTATTAACTCTATAATGCATGCATACTTTTTCTTATGCATTGCTACACATAATTGGGGGTAATATGCTACACACAGTATGTACATGATCATACAGAGAAACACATTTATAATATCATCGTTTTATCTGCACGTATTGTCTCATCACTACTAATGATATATTCTATACAAACGGTAAGTTTATTAGGCAACACTTTTAATTTCACAGGCCCTAACATGTTGTTTTGTTGATAGTTTACTCATTTCTATTAACTTAAAGGTATACTGTATATGTGCTTTTAAATGCCTTGCTGCAGAACACAACTCTCAGCAAGAAACATAATTCAAAGTGAAAACACAATGAAAAAAAACCATGCTGCTTGAACACAAAACATGAGCCTTAAAGTATCAGAATATTTTTCCAAAAGGGGAAATTTATTCTACAATAGTTGTCAGAAACCCATCATGCCATTCAGGATAACAGTTTAAGTTTTTAGACATTAATGGTACAGTTAATGGTGGAGGCCTTATTATGTACTATTTTTATGTAAATACACTGTTTCAAATATGTGTTAATATGATGAAAAATAGCCACATAAAGCAGAGCAAACATTTTTTTATTGCTTTATTACATTTGGGCCTGATCTTTAAAGAGCAGAGATTGATAGAAAGTGGCAACATTAACCAGTTGTAGATATAATGTAATTGCATGTACCCTTCTCTTATGATCACAGCCCATATAATTTACTACTGTTAGAGAAATGTTGTTTTAAAGAGCACATGGACACTATGAATATTTTTTCATAATTTTTGGAGCAATGTTCCAGTTTTAAATGACTGATACTGAAAGTCTTGGGACTGTGTACTTTAGTAAGATTTTATTTTTTTTAACAGGTACAGTATGAGACCACACAAATAACACATTATCTTCATGCATTAACTTTATTAAAAACAGTGTATAAAATAAAAGCAGATCAATTGAACTCACGTCTGATGAAGTCTCTTCTCTTCAGCTTCAATTGTGTTATGCTCAATAACAGATATAAATACAAAGTTAGAATTTTTTAAACTTTTGAAGTATCTGTTCAACCTAGTGTACATCGTTATGGTGAAACATGACAAACCCTCCCTAAAATTAATTAAAAAAACATACAGATGGAGCCCTGCGCTATTGCCTTTCAGGATCCGTACGGCATCCCTTCCCATGCCATGCGTGCTCAAAGTTGATGCACGATTCATCAGTAAGCAGGCAAGTTTAAATGCTATAGCGCAGGACAATACTCAGGAAAAGAAGGATCCAACGCTCTACGGTTTTGATGATAATGCTAATTTATTTGTGCCACACAACGTTTTGACCTAAGTGGGTCTTTCTCAAGTGTCTAGACATCTTAGCGTTGGATCCATCTTTTCCTGAGTATTGCCCTGGAATTACTCTGACAGGTACCCCTTGAACCAGCAGCACCGGTAGACTGTATGTATATTTTTTTAATTGTGGTGTGCAGCATACTCCTTTATTTACATTGATGTCCTTTTTTTACATAGCGCAGGACATCCCATGCCGCGGACGGGCACAAATTTCCCCGGGGGAAGTGAACGGACTACTATGGGAACATCCCAGCTGATCAGAAACCCAAAGACTGCATTTGCATATAAGTATGTATATGTAACGCCTCCTTTCCTTAGCTCAAAAGCGTGTGACATCAAGGTGTCTTATTTTCAGTGGTGCTCAGAGTCTCTATTTAACTTGTTAGTGTTCTGGCATCTGGATTGATGTTAAGGTGATAGTAATGAAGGGTGCCAGGAACTTTATTGGTACAAACAAGAGCTTTATTCATTCATTTGATTATGCTCCACATGCGAGAACATCTTCCTTTGACAATAATGAGTGGCAAATAATAAAGACGCATTTGGAATTAGTTCCTTGTAGCTCTCACCAGACTCTTAGAGAGGATCTGGACTTGATACCCTTAACGCTGGATCTGCATGGTATTCACGGTCCCTGCATTTGCATTTGCTTCCTTCCCACCAAGACCCATGCTAGAAATACTTCCATTGTCAAGGATACAAATCCCGTCACTGAGTAGTACCCTCCTTATCTGAAGGCATTAGAAAGGAGTTCATATTGAGAACTGAAAAGTAAAGGCCAATCCCACGGTGCTACAGAACCCATTATTTAATAGAATTCAACCAAGAGTACCATGCAACCTCTATGCGTGGCAGACGACTAATCTCGGACCATTGATATGGGCAATAGCAATCTTTCAAATCAAAATAATTATATCAATATATAAAACATGATTAAAAGAATGCTGGTATGTCTATATTCATTTTGTGGCCATTTGACATTGATGGGTTTGCAGTTTGTGCAGTTTTTTATAGGCTTTAAAGCCTTTTACCCCCATCTTCTAGGGCCTTGGTCTAGGATGCACATTGATACCCTGACATCCAAAACCTATGCCAAACTACGTGTATTCTACAGCAACAAATCCTCCCTAAGCCTGCAGGTCACAAAGCATATCGCACAGCAGATGCTAATGCCAATTATCGAATATGGAGACATAGTAATTGGCTCGGCACCCCAAACCCACCGTAGCAAACTTGACACCCTCTACAATTCAATATGTTGTTTTGTTCTCAAATGCAACTACAACACACATCACTGTGAAATGCTCAAAGAATTAGGGCCTCATGCAGTAAGCGTCGATTAAGTGAAATCGGCAAGCTTACCGATTAGTCATGTTAATGGCGATTTTTCCTCTCCGTATTCAGTAAGTGCCGAATACATTCAAAATCAACCCGAAAACAAATCCGCCCACTCTCACGATGATTAGCCGATCACACACAGGTGTATCGGCGTGCGTGGCGGGGTGCTGATAGGTTGCCCAATCACAAATCTTGCTGAATCAGGCGAAACAAGCATGTTTTGGATTGCGCGCCATATTTAAAGGCAACGTGTACTGCTAATCATTCTCTGTGTTGTTGGGAGTGAGAGAGAGAGAGACGCACAGAGCTGGCTGATTGAACATTTGCATATTGACGGAGAGACTTGTTGTGTATTGGGTGAGCTTTGTCCATTGTTGTTTTGTTTACATCTTTGTCTTGTTTTATATGTGGAAGTGTTTCGTGTGATTGGCTGTACATTAGTTGTCTGTTTTTTGTGAGTGCTGGAAGTATGCCCGCAAAGCGTGGGAAGAGTGATGCTGGTGGGAGTGGGAGTGCTACTCGTGCGAGTACGCGTCGGAGTGAACGTACTGTTCAGGGGAGTGATGTTGCTGGTGCACCGAGTGGTGTTGCTGGGAGTGGGAGTGCTGGTGCTGGGAGTGGGAGTGCTGTTGCTGGGAGTGGGAGTGCTATTGCTGGGAGTGCTGTTGCTGTGAGTGGGAGTGCTGTTGCTGTGAGTGGGAGTGCTGTTGCTGGGAGTGGGAGTGTTGTTGCTGGGAGTGGGAGTGCTGTTGCTGGGAGTGGGAGTGCTGGTGCTAGGAGTGGGAGTGCTGGTGCTAGGAGTGGGAGTGCTGGTGCTAGGAGTGGGAGTGCTGTTGCTAGGAGTGGAAGTGCTGGTGCTGTGAGTGCTGCTGGTGGCGCAGTTGCTGATGGGGTGTCTGGTGGTGGCGTGCTTGCTGGTGGCCAGCTTTTGGAGGCTCTTCCATTGGAAGAAGGAGAGTCCAGTCAGCACCAGCCAAGCTCTGACCCTAAACCTGCTCGGAAGAAACGTGTGGAGAAGCCACGTAATCCTCGCTTCAATGACCAGGAAAATACAGCTCTTGTCTCTGGCATTCTGGAGCACTATGACAGTATATATGGACATTTACTAGGTAAGTGTACCTTTACATTTATTATTCAAATACATGTGATCCTAGGTCATCTGAGTTTTGTTCATATGCAAATATGGGTTCACAATATCTTTCTATGTTAATTAGTCTGGAAACACAGCTTTTTATCATGCCTTACAAGGACAACTAAACACAGGCGGTCAATTTGCCATAACTGCATACAATATGAATGCAACCTTGCTTACATGTATAGGTTTAGTAGTGAATGCTCATGTGCTTCACATATTACACATAAAACAGCATGTTTGCTATCTCTTGGAACAGCTAGCAGTGTAGGAAACTGGTGCTTCTATTATTATTCATTTACCTCATATATTTTATATGTTTTTCAAGGGCGGACAAGTTCAGCAAGCAGAAAAGAAATGTGGGACACAATAGTCATTGGTGTCAATGCGTGTGGGAATCATGTGAGGGACAAGCGGAATTGTCACAAGAGATTTGATGATATTAGGTCCAAATTGAAAAAGAAAATACAACACCAACGCGTGCATGCTACTGGCACTGGAGGTGGGCCCACACCACAACGTCTCATATTAAGTCCATTGGAGGAGCTGCTTCGGGCAAAATTACTTCCCGTCGTCGTGGAAGGCTTACCTGGTGACCGTGATATAGGAATTTACCCCTCACAATTTCCACCAGGTGAGAAATATTACTGTACTAGGCGTGTCGTTGCTTACAGTTATTTTGCATAGTTACACTGCTTTTTATACTGTCTTCACAATATAAGCATACCTGCATCTATATATGTATATGTCTGATTCTGTATATATATATATCTCAAAATAGACATATATGTTGTAGTCCTACTAAAAGCAGTAACTAATATAGCACGTGCCATTGCGTGCTCATTTACATGTGAATTCCCAAAATGCATTGCTGCAGTGGAAGCAATTGATGGTGGGCGAAGATGGGGAACAACAGGGTAGTACACATGTGTAACACATGTTAATCAGAAATTATTACTAGCTACAGGTACAGAACAGAAATATGTAGAATATTATTGTGTATTTTATTTATTTTACTCCAACAAACATGACATTACTGCCTATTTTAAGCATGCATCAAATATATTGCATGCAACGGCCTACAAACATCACTTGCACTAACACATCTATAGTTGTTTATGAAAAGGTCCATTTTTGCTTTAAGTCATATACAGACAGCATAATGAGGCACACGTATCATATTTTATGTCATTGTTTTCATAACTTAAAAACTGCACACGACTATTTTGCTCATCTACCATTGTGTTAAAGCAGCTGCAATTAATATCTCATCACAGCATACACTTCAACAGAGGGGGTGGGGTTCAGCACACACACTAATTACAGCCTCATTTTAGGGTCAACTTAGTTCACACCATTTTCACCTGTTTCAAGTAATTGAAAGGTGTGGCTGATTAGGCTTTTTGGGGAAGTGAATACCGTTCTTACAACCTGACTAGCACAACTGAAGTTAATCACACTCATTTGAAAGCTTCACTTTAGCTACTAAATGCCCCAACAACTCATTACTTATCAAAGCGTACCTCACACATTAGTTCACTCATATCTATAGTTGAACTACTACTATCAACGACACATTATCACACACTGCATGTGTTGTCTTGTTGAGTCACAGCCACATTCAGGTGTGCCACATCTTATATTAATGTACCACACATATCCTCTACCAAAAACAACACTTTTTGCAATATGACCACCTTCATGATAACCATTGTGAATGGTCAGCTCATGATAGTTATGTACATTATGATACTGATATCACTACACAACATATGATTTTTATGTACAAATTTTATCTATTTATCCTCACGCATTACTGCAGGAACATAGTATGTTTTATGTTAGGGAACTCAAAAGTTCTAAGTACACAGGCAAGTACATTGTTATTACAACTATTTATGTTCACTTTCACACACACATTTTGGGTTAAGGAAATGATGCTGTTAGGTACTCATAAATACAGAACATACAATAACTGTTTGTTCAATATTTACACATGTAAATGTAAAACTTATGTTATTGTTATATATAGTTGCCCCTGAAGGACATGTGTCACCTGAGACTGAACAAGTGTCTTCACCTGGGTCAGCCAGCTCAACACACCTAGAAGGTGAGTGTATCAGTTGGTGGCCATATAATATGTGCTCTTCTATATGTTATGTTGTCATGTTCATTATTTGTTTTGCACATCTTCTTTAAATAGGATTACTTAGTGTCAGTGAAAATGAAGTGTAAGGCAACTTGTATTGTGTTAGTGATGTTAACTATCATGTAGGAGTTGTGAGTTTACAGCAAGTTTTCATTCACTCATATTTCATACTGAGTCCAAACATTATTCTTAAGTCAAGGTAGTTTTTAATGTGAGGTTATAAAACGTATGGAAACATGTTACTTGTTACTTATGACACAGTACAATTACATAGTAACACAGCAGAGATTAACATGCCATTTAATAATGTGTACATTTATTTGTAGAACATGATGAAGAGGATTTTGATGATGGTGATGATGATGATGATGCCGCCGCCGCCGCCATAGACACACAAATACAAGCAAGTGACCATGAAGAGGTTCCAATTGAAACTGTTTTACCGCCAAAACGTCCAGCAAATACCACATATGATGCAATTGTAGCTTCTGAGGGAAAAATTGTGGAAGCAGAAAATCGTCGCCATTCTGACCTGATGACAGTGCTGGAAAGGATGATTGCACTGCAGGAAGAAACAGTTTCACAATTGGCACATCTCCACAGAGTCTTCATTGAAGTGCCTAAACAGTTGCAAAAAATCAACACCTCATTCGAAGCATTAGTTGTTCAGCAAACACAAGCTAATTACTGGAGAATGACTAATGTACCACAATTCAACAGCTCACAGGCAGGATCTGTTCATGCAGGTCAGTTTTCACCACATGCTTCTGATATTCATTCACCAGGCCCAAATGTTACCGGTCAAGTAGCAGACATTGCTGTGCAGGTTCCTGACGCCATCCTACCGCTGCCATCTGTACAAATTCAGCAGCTGACACCTACAAAGGAGGCCACAAAAAGAAAACACAAGCAGTTACTACTGACCAGTTTTTGGTCAAAAACAACAAAAGACACACATGAAACAGACCAACCATCACTTGTGCAGTGTCTACCAACTTGCTCACATGTGTCAGTGGGCACAAGCCATGTCCGTGAACAGTCACTACCCAAAAGCCCTGTAGGTGAGTCACTGCCCAAAAGCCCTGTAGGTGAATCGCTGCCCAAAAGCCCTGTAGGTGAATGGCTGCCCAAAAGCCCTGTAGGTGAGTCACTGGCCACAAGCCCTGTAGGTGAACAGTCACTACCCAAAAGCCCTGTAGGTGAGTCACTGCCCAAAAGCCCTGTAGGTGAATCACTGCCCAAAAGCCCTGTAGGTGAGTCACTGGCCACAAGCCCTGCCCGTGAAGTGCCAGAGGCCACTCAAAGTGGCTCTGTTGTGCCTAAAGTTGGTGGCAAAAGAAAAAGGAAAATTCAAGAGACAACAAGCAGGCCTGTTACTCGCTCGCAAAAGGAACAAAAAAAATAAATGTTATAATTCAGAAAATATGTCTTTGGCCTTGTTTTGTTGACTTCAGATTATCTAATTACTATTGTATGTATGCTGAAGACTGTGTTGTTTCCAAACTTTCAAGTATGTTCTTGTACACGTGAAGTTTTGGAAATGTTAACACTACTAATTAATGAATAGTGTTATAAATATTTATGTTTTAATCGTCTGTTCAGTAATGGTCCACCAAGAGCCAGTTGCTAAGTTTAGAGAAGCTGCCATTGACTTTGCAGCAAAACATTGCATTTGGGTGTGTTAATTGATGTAATCATTGCATGTGCATATTATTTTCATGCAATTATAAAAGCACCTATTTAACTGCAAACATCTTTCTTGTACGTGTACAGCAGGATTTTGTGTTAAATATTACTTACCTTTGGTGGCCATTGTAATGTTGTCCTTTAATCATTTATGTGTTCTTGTTTCAAGAACATCTCTGAATTTATACTAAAATATATGTAGTATGTATTGATATATGCACACACACACACAGACACACACTGTGTGTGTGTGTGTGTGTATATATATAGTACTATCTAAACTGGTATAGATGTATTTACAAAAAACATACACTTCATGCTTCCTTGTGAAAACACACTATTTTAATAATACAGGCCTAATGTTTGACAACTATACTAAGTGTGAGCCTCTAACATTATTGGGTGCAAACAAATGTTTATTACTTAATTCACTCATGTTTATCACCATTTAAATAGGTTTCATACAAGGCCTACTTACTGCCATCAATATGTTGTGTGTACTCCTGCAATATAAAAAAAAAAAAAAAAAGATACAATATATATATATATATATATATATATACATATACATATATACACACACACACACACACACACACACACTATACATATAGTACAATATACACTTTATATATATATATATATTTTTATGAGAGAGATATATTTATATATATATAGATACACACGTATTTAAACTCATGCAGACAGGTAGTTAACCAGACTTTCAAATACACACAGAAAAATATGTGGGAAAAAAACATTTCATTTTGCAGGTGTGTGTATTTACTGATATGGCTGTCTAAGCACTATTTTCACACAGTGCTCTTTGTTATTTTTCTAGAAAACTCAATGTTACTGAAATAAGTGTAGCAATGTTTTCACAAACGAGATAAAATAATGATACATGTTTTTCCCACATTCGCCTATCACTAACCACAAAACTTAACCCAATTAAAAGGACACATCCAATTGGCGTTTGAAATAAGGAGTAAAATTAGTTACTTTTGTTGACCTTGAAAACGAAACACAGGAATTTGTTAGCCATTGAGCAGAATCATTTTGATGAGCAAAGAAGACAGAACTGCACACATCTTTTGTGCTACTCTGACATGGCTGATGAATTCGTTAACAATATGAATCCCCTTTTAGGGTATAAGTACATGGTTTCAGAAGCTATTTTAAACAGTCGCGGACACAAAGCAAGCACACGCCAAATCTATGATTTGATTCGAGCAAAATATCCTTATTACCAAGACCATAGGCATGCGCGGAATTTTAATTCCTCAATAAGATTCACTTTATCAACTAATGACTTTTTTGAACGTGTGCAGGATAAGCTAGAACACACCTATGGTTTCTGGAAGATTGCAAAGGAAAAGCATTTTACCCTGAAAGAGGGCACATATATTGTTGTGAAAGGCATATTTATTCCTAATGCCAATAGCAATGGATCCGCTACTACTGTTCCGTGTGAATCGATACCTGCTGCAATATCTGCACCCTCCATTCCTGAAACCCACATTGTACAACAACAAAAGTACTATGATTATGTACCAAGCCTTTCAGCTGAAAATGCATTGGAATGGGAACCAGAAGAAATGAACCTACCTCCCGACCAATTGTTTGAAGAAAGCAGTGGCGATTCCTATGAGCGCTTCATGGAGGAGATGTGTGTCATACTGGATTCAGCGGGTGGGTCAAGCGTGGATGAAAATGCCTTGCATTTCTGGAGCGACCAGTTGCAGCCAGACGAAGAGTTAATTCTAGAAGAATGCTAAATATAACAACCGTTATGCGTTGACTGTGCGTTTAAATGTTTTTTTTTTTTTTTTTTTAACCACCATTTTCCCTTTCAATGCGTGGATACAGCGTAACATTGCAGACTGCATAACATGTAGCGATCACAAAGAAATTGTTGCCGAATACAATATAGTATAACCTGAAAGAGTAGTAAACATTGCTGACGGAATAAATATACGTACTTTCCTATCCCTTTAACCATAGTAGCAACATTTTAACATAACTCTAACACATACCTGTTTTGTTATCATGCAACATTTAAAAGCGGGTCCACCACGTATGACGTGGGACCCTTGTCATGGCCCAAGGCGTCCTTAAAAAGGATTACGGATGTAAGTTCCGCCCCCAAGCGACGTGCGCGCCTCAAAGCCTATTGGCTGTCATGTTTTGTTATAGTAACGGTAACTGCAGTGTGTCATGTGTGCGGCTCAGTGTTTGTAGCCGTAAAGTGGGCGTTAGCAGAATGTAGTTTCGTATTCATTGTATTTGAAATAAAGATTTTATGTTTAATGGTATTTTCAAGATGTATTGAACGCACAACGTACGCTTTGTTTTGCGCATGCGCTAACAGTTAGTGCAGCCAAGCGTGAAGTGCGTGCGCACACTAAGATGTGCGCGCACATTTTTCAGTATACAGGCAACGTTCACATCATATACATAGTTATGCCTGCTACAAATTTAAAGAAACATTACATACTGATGTACACTTGTACTTCTAACATATAAGTGAGTGACGTGTGTATGTACACAATCATATAGAGCTGTGTAATGCGTTGTCACGGATACATATATAGTAAGGTGCCATATTTGACCATCATGTGTTTGCTGTATTTCAGAGATGTCGGGGAAGATACAATCGGATCAATGTATGATTTCAGAAGAGTCTACCTTTATATGAGATGATTGTGAGGAGGAGCCACCGACTACTATACTACATATGGAACTAATTTTATATTGCTTGCAGCGCTTATTAACAAACAATTAAAAATGTGATACCCTTATGCCTATATTGCATAAGCACTTAATTAACATAATGATGTTGCAAAATAGTGCCTCATGAATTTTTATTGAGTGTTCTTTAATGACTACTATCATTTTATGGCATGGTGTGTTTTATATATAACAACCATTCCCACTCTGCTAACACATTTGTGAATTCTATTGTGTAATGGAACGTATGACTGTCGAAACTATGTAACAATAATAATAATAATAATAATTATAATATGAGCATGTTCATGTATAGCGCTGCTAGTTGTACACAGCGCTTTACAGACACATTTTTCAGGCTGAGGTCCCTGGCCCGTGGAACTTACAATTTATTTTTTGCCGCCTGAGGCACAGGGAGATAAAGTGACTTGCCCAAGGTCACAAGGAGCCGACACCGGGAATTGAACCAGACTCCCCTGCTTCAAAATCTCAGTGCCAGTGTGTGTCTTTACTCACTGAGCCACTCCTTCTCCCAATGTAAAGGACACTTACAACCAACTAGCCATTTCTTGTTAAAAATCTCTTGTTACATGGGTATGTTGATAAAATGGTTTGGGACTGTAGCAAATAATGTTATTGGCCAGATGTTGTGGTCCCCTACAATGCATGATGTTCTGATTATGACATCAACATCATGTAATGAAGTACGTTTCTGTGTATATTTCATTAACCTAACTAACTATAGTTTACTGTGTTTATTAAACGTTCTAAAAATACATAGTATAGTCAATATGATGATATAAGCTACCATAATAAAGCTGGTGTTATCATTTGTCGGTGTTATACATGGATCCTACACAAATTGATACAGACACAAACAGTTGTCTTACAAAGTGTGTCTATGCTAATGTGCACGTGATTGACGTTACAATTGTGACAATACTTGATAATTATCATCATGATAATGATGAAGTGACGTGATTTATATTGCAAAAATATTACCAACATTGTCATATTGGTAAATTAGAAATGCTAAATGACAGTAACATTAGTGACAAATTTGTCTTCTCTGTTAACAGTTTAACACTTGGTACATGTAGGACACATCCACACACGTGTGACTTATACATACACATGTCACAAATGTAAATTAATGTTGACTATTAATTCCTAGCATTACAAAACACCAACATTGCTAAATATAAGATGTAGTACGCATTGTTGTGATTGCAGGCATTCATGCATGGAGTTTTATGATCAGTCAATTTCATCCGTGATGAATGATGTCCCGTAAGTAAAGAAATAAGTACAGTTATCCCCTTGTCTCCAAACACTTCTATATTACATTAATGGAATTTATAAGGAAACATACATAAAATGTGATGAAATGGGAGTAATCATTTTCTAATACAATGCACATGAAAGCTCAAGAGTAGCTAAATGCATATACATGATACAGAAAGTACATATATGTAACATTTGTGTTTAAACCAATATGTTGGGTTTTGACTTCAAATAATTATAGGAAGATTGATGTAGGCACATCTTATGAGAGATGTCAGCAAATATACATACCATGATCAGTCATACTGGAGATATACCTATAATGCAAAGGAACAATATATAAATTGCAAACATTGACATGCCATCTTCAGTACCGTAAACAACACAGCAAATTGTGTATTTGGTGTTAAATGTGCAACACCATGTATATTTCATGACATTCAAAATGTAAATCAGCCTGGTGTACACATCATATGGATGTACATGTTACACTGCACCAATAACATTGTATGTAAGCATACTAGAAGCATGAATGAGTATGGGCATAATATGTGTATTGTGTTAGCATAAGGAACAACACAATGCTAAAATATTAGTGCTTTGTTACCCCAGTTGTATTCACATACACACAACTAAAGTACAATTGAAGAGGGATTATATAACCTGTGCAACAATAACATACGGGTGCCACATCCCTTTGTGCACACAGCAGAGAAAAGAAAGGTGTGCAACCCATATTCATCTGTGTCCTACCAGAAGGGTATATAAAAAAACATTATTGTTAAGATAACATAATGTAAGTATAAAAGTATAACTTGGAACATATATGTTTTTACTTACAAGAAAAAAATGAATTGATGAGATTCTGGCGTGTCTGGCCACCACTGGCTGTTTGTTCATTTTCAGCAGCTACATGGGTGGGATGCTCGTCTACCAAAGGCTCAGCTAGGTCTGATTGTACATTGTGCCTGAGTGCAACATTGTGCAAAATGCAACAGGCAAGGATAATATCAGACACTTTTTGAGGCTTGTATAGAAGAGCCCCACCAGTTCTGTCCAGACACCTAAATCTGGTCTTGAGTAGGCCAAATGTCCTCTCTATAACAGATCTTGTAGATATATGGGCTGCATTGTACCTGTCCTCTGCTTCAGTTTGAGGGTTTAGCACCGGAGTCAAGAGCCATGGCCTAATTCCGTATCCTGAGTCACCTATAATGAATGTAGCACACATAAGATGACATTAGTGATCAAATTGTACAATGCCAACATTCCTAAATAAAAATGTGTTTTGTGTTAGAACATGTAAATGTGTACTCACCCAGCAGCCAACCATGTTCAAAATGTCCCTCTTCGAACGCATGGAAGACTGAAGAGTTCCTCAGGATAGAGGAATCGTGACTGGAACCAGGGAATTTGGGTACCACATGCATTATCCTCATCGTGGCATCACATACCACCTGTACATTGAGTGAATGGTAGTGCTTACGATTGCGGTACACATGCTCACTCTGACTAGGTGCAATCAAAGCAACATGTGTGCAATCGATTGCACCCAGCACACATGGTATCCCTGCTATATTATAAAAGCCAGTCCTGACTTCCAGCCACTCTGTCGCCTCTGTAGGAAAATGAATATAATTCCTAGCGCGTCTATTGAGTGCATAGAGAAACTGGGTCAAGGCCCGCGAGAATGTAGATTGCGAGACCCCGCCCACTATGCCCACAGTTGTCTGGTATGACGCGGAAGCAAGATAATGTAATGAGCACAGCATTTTAACAAGCCCAGGGACTGCACGACCTCTGGCTGTGAAAAAATCTAAATCTCCCCTTTACTCCTGATAAAGAGCTAAGATTGCTGCTGAACTCAAACGATAGCGACTTACAATCTCCTCCTCACTCATCCCATCTAACAGGGTTCTCTCCCTGTACAGACGCGGACGAGGCACAACTTGTCTCCTCTGTCTTCTCCTCTGATCTCCTGTCCCTCTCCCTGTCTCTGTCGTATCCGCGTGACTGTCCCTGTCACTGTCCCTCGGTGTGTCCCTCCCTTGCCCTATATGATTGTCTTCATCATCAAGCATGTCATAGAAAAGAATGTTCCTCCGTCTCCTAAACAATCTCAACATTTTGAAATGAGTAGCTGTGAATGATCAGGTAATGGGCGTCCTTTAAATAGGTATGTGATGATGTCAGGTGACATAGTAAAATGCAAGGTGTTACATTAACATAATAAAGTACTTCTGTGGCAAGCTGTGTGCAGTTCTTGTTATAAGTATTTGTTGTGTGTATTCTGCAGGGAATGATGATATTTGGCAATGATGTGACGTGAACCTTTGTAGAAACATTGCTTGCAAATAAATAGTTGCATGTGCAATGCATGTAACACTTGTGAACGCAACAGTCAGTCATGTAATTAGGCAAAAAGGCTGAGATTGACGTGGGAAAAGTTTTGTGTAACATGTGTAATTAGGCATGTTATTGTGACATGTTGACAACAATGAATAGTCGTGTGCATATGCATGCATTTGTGTAATGAGGATAGTTGGTATAGAATGAGTTAACAAGGTGTCCCAATGCTGAATTACTGTACATGTGTGTATAAGTTAGGTTGAAGTGCTTGTTATGCTACGGTTACAATGTAAACATGCAATGTGATTGAGCGTCCAATAAGTGACGTCATGAAAATAGGGAGGACCCAAAACTATATGTAAACATGAGAAGACAGATGTACATGAACGTTTAAAGATGCGTGTCACATTACAAGCATTGTGTAATGTAAAGGAAGATGAATATACTGTGTATGTGTGACATGTGTGACATGTGTAACATCATGTAAATAATTGTCGCTCAGTTCATTAAAATGTGTGATATGATGTGAGGTTCTCCTTTAAGAGTTGAGTATAGTATTTTCCCTTGGCACATCATCACATGATGAGTAATGTGACCCGCAAATGCTGCAAACATGTAAAAGTATAATGTTATGCAAATAATACACGTCAGCTGTGACACAATGCAGGGAATGCCCCCACACTGTAATGCAAATGACGTTTGTATTGTGAGCAATGAAACGTAAACAGTACTATACTGTTATACGTCCCCGCTCCATTGACTCCATTGATGTACAGAAGTTTTTTTTTTCTAAGTGCCGTTGCGGCAGCCTTAGCGATCGTTCTCCCCTCCAAACTGCCAACTTTAGTTGGCGGGAGAAATTGGCCATAACATCTCAATTTCGTAGTGCCGATCAGGCCCGATAAGCTGTTTTTTTTTGTTGAATCCAGCCGATTTAAAAAAGTGGCGATCAGTGGCGAAAACAGGCTTATCGGCAGCCGACTGGCCATAACAAAATAATCGGCTCCGAAACCTGGCGATATCAAGCACTTATCGGCGCTTACTGAATCTCAAACCCAATTTTGGCTATAAAATGGCGATAATTCCCTTATCAACGCTTACTGCATGAGGCCCTTAGACTGGTCATCACTTGACTCTAGGCTCAAAGTTCACCTTTACTGTCTTGCCTTCAAATACGTTGTGGGCAAGCTACCCATCTATCTGAACAAGCTCCTCACCCCTACCACATGCAGCACTTATCATCGGAGATCTGACTCCAAAAGACTGTTCATGGTCCCAAGACTCAACAAAGTATCTGGCCACTCTTCCTTCTCTTACCGTGCACCCAAAAACTGGCACAACCTACTAGAGACTCACATCCTACTAGACTCTCACATCCACCACCGGTTTAAGTTCTTTTAAAACCAAAGCTGTCTCACATTTTAATCTGGTCTGTAACTGTTACATACGCCCATAATATATATTATCTTTAAGTATGCATGCAATGCCTTGTATATAATGTATACCCTGTTCACTTATGTAACTGTATTTGTAACCATGTATTATTTGTCATTTTTTTGTTTCAATTTATTTTTATTGTTTTAGAGAGACATAACAAATATATTGTCCATACAACAAAGAGCATTAACAGTTCGTCATCTGAAATAAAATAATTGATATAACACGCGTCTCTCATGAGCTTAACAAAGGAAAGAGAAGAACGTAGAAAAGAAGAAAAAGAAGGGTGGGAGGGGTGGACGGGGGGGGGGGGGGTAGGACGAGCCCATTTGTCTGGTATTTCTGTATTTATTTATATAAATAATATATATTTATATATATTTCCCTAGTTTCCTGGCCATATTTCCCAAATTTTGTGAAATTTGTCAGTTTTCTGGTTCAACTGTGCTGTGAGGAGCTCCATCATCTTTATTTCCCTTAGTCTCCGTAAGACAGTCTGCCTAGAAGGCGCATTCACCTTTTTCCAGGCAGCCGCAATAACACAGCGGGCAGCTGTCAGTACATGAGTGATCATCTTACTTTCTGCCGTTCCTAATTCATCTATTGGTTTGGCCAGCACCATGGTCAGCGGTTCCACCTCAACCTCCACCCCCAAGTACTCTCTGATCAATCTTTGTATCATGACCCAGAATACCTGAATTTTTGGGCAACTCCACCAAATATGAACCATATCTCCTTTTTGCCCGCATCCCCTCCAGCACAAATCCGGGAACCCGGGGAAGATCTTAGCCAGCCTGCTCGGGGTTAGGTACCAATGAAATAGAATTTTATAAATATTCTCTTTGATAGTGGTACAGATTGACGTTTTTGCAGCTACCTCCCAAATGTCCTCCCAGTCTTCTCTATCGATCTCTGTATTCAAATCTTCTGCCCATTTGATCATATAGCTATGTTGGGAACAACCCGCTGATCGCGCCAGACCCAGATATATCTCCGAAATCAGCCCTTTACAGTAATATCCTTTCCTACACAGTCTTTCAAAATTTGTTAAATCTTTGAATGCCGAATCTTTGGAGACTGATTGCAGGTAATGCTTAATTTGGAGGTAACCAAACACTGGTATATTTATGATTTTGTGTTTCTTCTCCAGCGCTTGGAGTGGTAGAATTATACCGTTATCTACAAAGTCGTCAGCTACCATCAGCTTTAACGTCTTAAATTTATTGAGTCTCTGTGGTAGCCAGCCTGGGGAGAATTCAGGGTTATAGAATATAGGGGTTAGTAGTGTTGGACTGGCTGTCAGACCATATTTATTTTTATTTCTAGACCATATCCGCCATGTACATTTCATTGCTCCCAGTTTTAATGTTTCCAAGAAGGTCTCTCCTCCCCTCTCGGTCCACATAGCAGCCGGGAGAGAGAGAGGTCTTGTATAAGTAGACTCAAGTCCCACCCAGCAACTGGTGGCTGGATCATTGTTCCAAATTATTGCTTGTTTGAGTTGGGCCGCCAAATAGTATTTAATGATATCCGGGACTGCCAAGCCTCCGCAATCTTTTGGGGCTAGCATAACAGATCTAGCTACCCTGGGTCTTTTATTTTGCCAGATAAATTGGAAAATTCTGTTTTGTATGTTTTTAAGCTCCGGCATTGGAATATCTATAGGAAGAGTCTGGAAATAATACAGGAGCCTTGGTAGGATATTCATTTTGATCGTGGCTATTCTTCCTAACCAAGATATCTGGTATTCGTTCCAGCTCTGGAGGTCATTTTTTAGCCTCTCAAATAATGGTGGATAGTTATGTTTGTATAGTGTATTATACTCCCTTGTTATTTGGATTCCTAAGTATTTGGTCTTTGTGGAGTTCCACTTATATTTAAAATTTGCGTGTAATAATTTGACTTCAGAATCTGATAGGGTTAGGTTCAATGCTTCCGACTTATCCATGTTGATTTTATATCCCGATATTTTGCTAAATTTATCTAGTTGTGAATGTAAATTCGGGAGTGAAATCAAGGGGTTGGCGAGAGTTAGGATAATGTCGTCGGCAAATAGGGATATTTTGTAGTTTGTCTCTCCTATTACAATTCCATTTATGTTTTTTTCGTCTCTAATTGTTGCTGCCAAGGGTTCAATAGAGAGAGCAAACAGAAGCGGAGACAAGGGACATCCCTGTCGAGTACCATTCTTTATGTTTATAGGATTTGAGTCTCCTCCTGGGAGTTTCACTATAGCCGTGGGAGATCTGTATAGGGCTCTTACACCTTCTAGATATGGGCCCTGAAATCCATATTTAAGTAGGGTTTGGTCTAGGAAGTCCCACCTAATCCTGTCGAATGCTTTTTCCGCATCCAAGCTCAACAGGATGGCCTTTGTGGATGAGAGATGTACATGGTCGATTATATCTATAATTTTTCTAGTATTGTCTGAGGCCTGTCTGCCGGAAATAAACCCGACTTGATCTATATGTATCAGGCTTGGGAGTATGGGGGTCAATCTATTTGCCAGAATTTTGCTGAACAGTTTTAGATCCGAATTAAGCAGGGCTATGGGGCGATAGTTACCACACTGTAGTGGGTCTCTCCCCTCCTTTGGTATGATTGCTAAATTAACTTTAGACATAGATGGTGGGATGACTGTTCCTTCCAGAAACGCATTAAACATATCGAGTAGATACGGGGCCAGGACCGCCTTAAATTTTTTGTAGTATTGATTGGAGAATCCATCTGGGCCTGGCGTTTTGTTGGGTTTTAATTGGGCAATTGCATCTATCAATTCTTCTAGAGAGATTTCTTTATTTAGGTCTGAGAGGTTATTTTCCGAAAGTGTCGGAAGTTTACACGCCTCCAAGTATGTATAGATAGCCTCTGCATCTGATGATTTATTTTTGGGAAAATGTAGGTTATATAATTTGTTATAATAGTCCGAAAATTCGTTCACTATTTGCGTCTCACAATGTGTCTTCGTACCTGATTTTGTCAAAATAGCTGTTATTTGGGATTTAGCTCTCATACCGCGCAATTTGGAGGCGAGTAATCGGTCGGCTTTATTACCTTTATCATAATATTTTTGTTTGGTCCACCGCAACGCCTTCTCCACTTCATCCATTTGGGTCTGCTTAAGTTCAGATCTAGTTTTATCTAGCAATTTGAATAGATTTTTCGAGGGATTAGTTTTATGTTTCTGCTCCAAAAGTTGGACTTTCTCCACTAGCTCATTATAGAGTTTTTGCTTTATTTTTTTCTTATGTGATGCTATGGAGATGATATTCCCTCTGATTGTCGCCTTATGGGCTTCCCATAACATTGCTGGTGACTCTACAGAGCCCTTATTCAGCGTGAAGTATTCTCTGAGTTTTTGTTTAATCTCTTTTTCTACATCTACTTGATTTAACAGAGAATCATTCAGTTTCCAATTATATTGGTTAGTTCTATAGAAGGGGAGGGAGAGTGTCAGCGAGACCGGGGCGTGATCCGACCAAGATATTGATCCTATGTCTGACTGGGAGGTTGCCTGGAAGATGTCTTTAGTACCCAGAAAATAATCAATCCTTGAGTAGGTTTGGTGTGGGGGGGAGAAATAGGAGTAGTCCCTCTGCCCCTGGTGCTGGGCCCTCCAAATATCTGTCAGGGAGAACTCCTTCATTATCTGTCTAAATTCTCTGGCATTCTTTTCCGTGACACGGGGATGTGGAGTCCCTGAGGGGTTTGTTCTATCTAGTTCCGGCATTGCTATCATATTTAAATCTCCTGCTAATAACAAAGTAGTTCGAGTTTGGGGGTTGATAAGGTCACATAGATCTCTTAAGAATTTGGGTTGGCCTTCGTTTGGGGCATAGATGTTAACAAGAGTGACATCCACTCCCGACAGTGTACCTTGGAGGATAATGTATCTCCTTTCTGGGTCAGCATTCTCTTGTTTTAACAAGAATTTGACCGTATGCTTAAATAAGACTGCTACCCCTCTTTTTTTTGTGGGGCATGACGCATAGTACGCCTGTGGGAAAACCCTCTGGAAAGTGTTTGGGGGGGTCGTAGTATTGAAATGCGTTTACTGTAAAAACAGTATGTCGCCTTTTGTTTTTTGAACTCTTGGAGGGCAAGTTTTCTTTTGATGGTTGAATTTAACCCTCTAACATTTAAGGATATTAATTTAAGTGTCGTTTTAAGAGCCATTTATGGTTTTGGTATGTGTATTGCGTCTTACCTTTCCCTCCATTTTCCCACGATGGAGGGGGGACTTGCCTTCGGAGCTCCTCTTGTGATCAGCGTAGTTGCTTTGTGTAATCTCAATGTCTTGTCTTTCCTTTTGGCTCAGCTGGGTTTTGTCTCTGCTTAGTGTGGGCTGGGGGAGGTAGGTAGGGAATAATGGGGGGGTGATAGAAAGGAAGAAAAAGAAAAAGAGAATGAGTGGGCGATATGTACGCCCCGTCATGGGTACCCCCATCACTCTAAGGATGGGGGGGTGTAGGGCATAGTGCCCCTTGAGAACCTCTCGGGACGTCCCGCCCATGGACCCATCTGGATACACCCGGGACCCCCTGTGATTAGTCATGTGGTCATCTGGACCTAGTTAAAAGGCAAATACATTAACAAGAAAATGTATAACAAGTTAACTGCATCTTCCTGGAGCTCCGCATGTCAGCAGGCCAGGCAAGTGCTCCTCTTATGCGTACTGTGGGTGAGATGAGTGGGGGGGATCCCCTACTCCTCCTCTGCTGGGGCCCTCTGTGTGGCGATCCTTTGTGATGCTCGCTGTGGTCTCGGCTGCTGATGTTGGCGCTCTGTATCCTCCGCATCCCCAGCGTCATCCTCTTCTCCAGCTTGCGTCAGACCCAGGCCTCGTAGGAACCGCGTGCAGTCTTCTGGATAGGAGAGCGTATGGAATTTGCCTCCTTTATTTACCACGATTTTAAAGGGAAAACCCCAGCGGTATTTTACGTTGTTGTCTTTTAGTTTTTGAGTCAAAGGCTTTAGCTCTCTCCGTCTGTCAATGGTTTTTTTCATTTTAACTCCTATGCCCAGGACATACTTGAAAACGAGAGGTAACTCTCAATGTATTACATCCTGGTAAAATATTTTATAAATAAATAAATACATTGTTCTGCAGCTGATGAAGTGTTCGAGTGGCTGTTTCTCACGTCACATTTGAGACAATTACTTTCTTTTAATAGTCAAAAAATGTACCGATTTTAGAATTCTTTTGACAAAATTCATAGCAACCAAATAGTTTACTTGGTAACCAGGAAGAATCTTTTGAGGGGGTTTATGTGAGGACTCGGGAGTCTCGAGGCCCTCCGCGCGCTCCAGCAAGACGCCGATGTACGCGCAGCCTCTCACCCTCTGCTCCGCACCCATTGCCGCTCCCCCGGAAAAATACAACATGCTGTCAGTGTGATGTTTGGTTACTGATACTGAGCAGACTATTCACAGCATTTACTGATCAGTGCAACCTCTACCACACCCTACCCTGAGACAAGAGGTTCTAGCGTTTGTCTAGTGATAATTATTTGTATTTATCAATTTGTGTCTCACACTACCACCTGTTACTGGTATGGGGACATATACTAATATTTGGGAATTAACCCTATAAAATATCCCTTTACCTTGCATCCCCTGTGATTTAAGTTTTAATTGTTTTTGTGGTTATTTTGAGTGTGTGTTACTGCGTCGATTCTTGAATAATATTTAACAATTTATTATTTTTGCCATTGGGCATTGTCCTCCCACAGTGTTGGGAGCGGTTACTTAATTGTACCCTTATAGCCTATACTACTACTCTAGTGGGTTACTATACCTGTGGATTATTTTCGGCTTTGCTGTGCAGTAAATTGGGATCTTTTTAGGAGCATCTCTTGTCTCCTTATATATGTATGTCTGTCATCCTTATCCCTTTTGCACCAGCTGATATCATAGAGTAAATAATATATTATTAAGATGCGTGGTATGTCACTAGTTATTATAATAATCTTTAGTGCAGACAGTGCAATTTTTCTTGTACTTTAAGATATTTTAGGGAACTCTGGTGATTTTTCTTTCAATAAAGTATCCCCCTTGAGGATATATCAATGTTTCTTAAGATTTCGATTATGTTTGTGGCTGCCTCATTGTATCTTGTGATGAATGGAACTACAGCAGGTCTGTCAATTGTTCATTACTTTGTTCCTTTTTGTTTACTAAAGAATCTCTCTCCAGGACTGCTGCTATGTCAAATAATTGCTAAATCAGATCTGAGTCATATTTATTTTCTTTCAACCTTTTGAAAATAGCTGTTCCTCCATATACTCTGGAACTACTGTTGCCATACAGAATATTTCCTATCCCTGAGGAAGAAATCCACTATTAGGAGTTTCGAAACATGTAGGAGGTCTTTTGGCATTACTGAGACACCGTAGCTGTGGAGAACAAGCGGTGATGTCACAAGAGGAGTTGATCGGCTGAACTCTGGGAGAAAGCAGCAAGCAGTGTGCAGCAAGCAGACACCCGAGCAGAAAAGGAGATCCTCTTCCGTGGATTGACGCAATTTCACCTCACAGCAAGCGGTCCCATATGCTGATAAGACCATTTCAATAACGCTTATGTCCTAGTCACTTTTGGTGAGTAGGTTTCCAATTTTACACCAAACGGAGCAAGTTTCAAGACATCTGGTTCCTATGCCAAGGCACAGATAGTTCTTTTTAGTATAATTATTTTAGTGTAAACAATTGTTTTTTATTTTATATGTTATACTGTATTTTTTTATTGTATTAAAATTGCTCTCTTTATACATCCTAGTTGTCCCTGGGTAATGCACTATTGCAGTGTGTATGCTTGTTTTCTCTTTTTCTCTTGAGGAATCCATCAAGAAAAGAAATTTTTCTACAATCACAATTAAACCATTCCTCAGCGCCACAGGAGGTGTCTTTCCCCTACATTACCAAATCTGGGTAGGAGATTCCAGATTCACTTCTTTGGGCAGCTCCAGGACTACCTTGGACTCTATTTCACAGGTTTTTTGTAATTAATTGTAATTCATTGTTTGCATGAGCGCTATTGTTCACCTTTATTTTCACTAGGTTATGTCAAATAATTGCTAAATCAGAACTGAGTCATATTTATTTTCTTTCAACCTTTTGAAAATAGCTGTTCCTCCATATACTCTGGAACTACTGTTGCCATACAGAATATTTTCTATCCACTTAGAGTAGTGACTACTTGTAGCTTTAATGTAGCCATTAATATCTAAAACAAATTCAAAAGAACCTACAGTAGTGTGGATGTACCCTTCTATGTGGAATAATTCAACATCTAAAAATTCCAAATTGATATGACTAAAAAATTACGTCAAACTTAATTCCAGACAATTATTATTTAAACTGTTAAAAAAAACTTTTATACAACAAAAAAATAGAGAAGGCCAAAGCTACATCCAATATGACAAAAATACACAGTAAAATACCAATATATCTCTTGAAAAAGGGTAATTTAGTTAAACTCTTTGGCCAAAGCATTTTAAGCCTGCAATCCACATCAAGGCATGACAAAATATTGCCGGTCCTAACACTAACTGATTAACATTCTTATTTAACTCTATAATTAGAGGAAGAATGATCACATTGGACCTTTCCCAACCAGCTGCATGAAAATGACCTGCTTACTTGGAAACTGGGGAGGGGCGAGCTTAAACCCAGGGAGGAACCATTAACCTCCAAAACATCTGAGACCAGCTGGACAAAGTTAATAAACACACAGAGACCCAGCAAGCTCTAAGAAACCCCCAACATTTCCACAAAACTAGGAATGCTCATCTATTACAACATTTTGTCTAATTACGTTCTACAATGAACAATCAAAGCAGCATTAATCAGGTCTAAGCATGATGATTCTTTCATCTCCATTTATATGGAAGAAATTTTATCTGATTAGAAGACAAAATCCATCAATACAACTGTGCTGAAGTTTGTTTATTTTGTCATTTTGTAGTTTTGTGCTGGGCTTGCACAAGGGGAATTCTGATTGGTTGTAGTCTTTATGCATGTGCAATCCAGTCAAGCTCGGCAAATGTTACGAGCTTTCATTCAGCCCACTAATTGAATTACTGTTGGGTGTAAATGAGATCAGCTGCTTAAAGGGATACAGATTGCAACTGCAGTTACATGTGTTATCCTCTCCCTGAGAGATTGGTCACAAATCTTTGGCCCTAACTGACGTCATCTTTAGCTGTCTGGTTTAAATACCCTCTCTGTTCAGAATTTCATCACCACTCCAGGAAGAAGTCCGTTGGTGATGAAACGCGTCAAACACCACCCTGAACTTTTCTCCTCAATATGGATTTTCTGACCACAATATTAATTTACAGTACCATACTCTACTAACTGAGAACTTTTGGAAACATTACCTTAGGATATAAATACTACGGTGTATCATTAAGCTGAATATGATATCTTTTTGCACTGGATTTCAAGTGTTACTTGTATGACTTCATTTGTCATCTGCAGATTACTCTCACCATGTTTACATCTGGTATTTAGACCTTGTTCTAATTAAGTTTATTCTGCTATATCTACACATGTAGTAACTATACACAGTCCTTCCAGTTTTGCATTCATTACTCATGCCATTTGGTATCTGCCAGGTTTATGGAGTTTCTGTTTATTTTATCTTAAGTGATTACTTTATTTATGTGTTGGTAATTGTCATATATGATACTTCTAAAGGATCATTAGGAAATTTATTACTAGTACTTTACCGTGATGACCGGATGGTCGTGAGTTAATTGGGTACTCTTTACCCAATGCACTCTATGTTGGTTTGTGCCTGAATTATATATTTTCCTTCTTTTGTATCAGTAATTACAGTCCTTTTTATGTTAGGAGGTGTGGGAGAAGTTCAGGTGTCGGTTTCATGTTTTTTTTAAATGTGTATTTTGATTTTGTAGATATGTTTAATTAAAATGATTTTGAAATTCTTTACAATATATTTATTCATTTTTCAGATACATCCGAGTGCTTATCATTGTGTTTCTTTTTTTCTTTGTGTATTTACAGATGCAGCAGCCGTTATTTGAACATATGATGGAGCCGTTTTCGTGTGCGCTGCTGTACTCCACGCAGCCAATCACGCGGTTGATTTGTTTTAATTTCATGGATCCCGATTTCTTTGGTTGCAATTCTTCACATTTCCGTGGCAGAAATGAATGTATTGTAATGTGTACAGTACAGTACTGTGTCAATTTGCAGGTTGTTAAAAACTAGAACACTAAAGTGCCATTTTCTGCACTCGTTAAAACATGAGTCAACACGCGGTAATGACGCACCGTGACATGGGTATTCCGAGGTATACAACACGTGATATGTTCGAATAACGGTCGCTGCATCTGTATATGACTTTTCCCAATAGCACCGCCAGTTCTGAGTATATTTACAGGGATAATCTGGCTTTAGATTTTAATTATACAACGTTGTTGATTGCCGTGCCTTTCTTTTGTGTGTTTGATAGATATAGATATAAATATCTATATCTATCAAAGAAAAGGTCTGCAGCACTCTCCATATGAATAAAATACATTTATTGAAATATGGAGCAACGTACGTTTCGGACTCACACGGTCCTTTCTCAAGCTTGAGAAAGGACCGTGTGGGTCCTAAACGTACATTGCTCTAGGTGACATTGGTTGACCTATGTTTCAATACATTTCTTTTTTTTAATCTGGAGAGTGCTGTGGATTGTTTCTTTGTTATATATTTGCTGGACTGGTTTGGCGTTCCCTATCCCTCTGCACCTCTATTACTGTTAAGTATACTATCTCTTATTTATTATTTTTTATATAGTCTGCTGTATTTGAGTGCACCCAGCATTTTTGAATTTTATCTATATTTATATTTATATATATATATTTTTTTTTAATAGGCATACAGTAACCAGGGGGATCCTGATGACAAAGAGACAGCACACCACATATAGAATCCAAAACAAGTGTATTGTGAACACACAAGGCAAACAACGTTTCGGTTCTCACAGAGGGACCTTCTCAGGGTTGTGCACTGCCTTGAGGAAGGTCCTCTGTTAGGACCGAAACATTGGCTGTCTTCTGTGTTCACAATACACGTGTTTTGGATTCTATCTGCGTTGTGCTGTCTCTGACGTCAGGATACTCCTGGTTACTGTATGCCTATATGTCATCTATGGGACAAGGATCTGCCTCCATTAGAAACTGTGAGTGCAAACCACTATACCAATGATTATATGCAGAAAGACAGGGTTGCAGACCTGTCTAAGACATGCAAATGAGCATACAGTAATATTTACAGTTGCTTTATGCTTTACTGTGGAGGGTTTTTGTCACTTTTTTTACCCACCATAACCTTAATAATTGTTGTGATTACCTAGTCTATAGTCTCAAAACCAGCTTAGCCATTATAACAAACCTCACACTGATGATACCCATTAAGGTCGAAACAATTTTGTAGCTGAGACTGTGTCCCCTTGGCCTTGAGTCATCGTCCCTTCGGGGACTAAAGACTCCTGCTGCTTTTGGGGGGGCACGCTATCTTGAGCTAAGAGGAGTGATCCTGAGCGAGCGGTTCTGGGCGAGCAGATGCGGAAGTGAGGGTCCAGCGCCTTTGCCTGGTGGGATCGCCCGAAAGGGCTTAACCCACCTGCTGCAATTAGGGTGCCGCACCTGAACTTATTCAAGGCAGACAATGGCTTTCGGTGGGATGAGGAATACAGTCCGGGTCCTGGTCGAGGAAGCCGAGAGAGACCGCGTGAGACTGCAACATGTGGTGGAGAAAGTCCTTGGAGAGATGCTGGAACTGGACGAGACGAAGGTGTACTGCCTCCAAGACTTCCCGAGGCAGGGCATTTATGACTGACCCTGAATACAGATGCGGATTGCTGGAACATCTATGAAATGTGCCGTGAGAGGAAAGAGGATCCAAGCCTGTTGGGAATCAGCATGGCCCCGAGCTTTATGCTGGAGGACAAGCCGCTTATTGTACATATGTATAACCCTTTTGTACAGAAGGAAGACATTGTGTGTTTCCTGAGGAGATATTGTTCTCTGGTAAGGGGTGGAGAAATGTTAAGAAACGCTTATGGCTTTTTTAACGGAAAACGGCATTTTTGGGTGCGTTTTAAGCCTGACCCAGAACGAGGAGGAGGAGTAATGCAACCGCCTTCAAGTTTTGCCATTGGTGGGGAAATAGGCTTCTTAAACTACCCTGGACACTTGTTTATTGCAGGAATTGTCACAAATATGGACATACCAAGGAGGAGTGTGACAAAGTTGGGACTGTATGCCGCAATTGCGGAGAAGAAGGACACACAGCAATGGCTTGTCGAGTCCCAAAAAAGTGTGACTTGTGTGGGGAACGTGGACATTTAGCACGGCAGTGCACAAAAAGAAAATCTTACGCCCAAGCGGCAAGGGGTAGTGAGCCTGGAGATACCGCAGAGTTTGTTGGACTAATCTTTGGGAAGGGACAGACGGAAGAGGGAAGGATAGACTTACAGGAGGGGGGATCTTAGAAGTGGAGGAAACCCCTGAGTTTCTACAAGGAGAAACTTCAGGAGAAGAAATTGAAGAAACTTTGGCGGGTTCTACAAGCGAAATCTTGGAGAAAAAAGAGGAAGATCTCTTCCTGGACTCCTTGGCCCAGAAACCTGAGGTGGGGGGAGGGGAGGAGACGAGAGCAGTCCATCAGAAAGATGCGGGGGAGGGGGAAATATGGTCATTGAGTGTGGTGGAACCTAGCTGGGTGGAAAGTATGGAGTTTCAAGATGCACAGAGGGTGAGGGAAGGTCCCCAAGATGTCTTGGAGGAGGAAATGGAAATAGGAGGGAAAAAAGCTCAAAAGCGTAAAAATCTGCAAGGGATAGAACCAAAGGAAGATAAGGATAGCCAGAGTAAAGTGGAGCCTAGAGAGGAAGGTGTAGAGGGTAAAGTTGGAAAAGTATCAGGGAAAGTAACCCTAAAAGAGAAAATGGAACATTTTGAGGATGCAGTGGGAAATGTTCTATTTTGGGCTGGTATTTTTCGGAAGCAGCATGGGGGGAGTAATGAGGAACAGATAATAGAAAGATTACAAAAAATGATGTACCAAAGAAAACTGCGGACAAAAGAGCAATATGAAGAACTAAAAAAGGAGCATGTGCAGTGGGTTAAAATAAAAGAGGCTAGGGGAGAGGTGAGGGAGAATGAGAGTAGCGAGAGCAATAGCTCATCCCCACAAAAAAAACAGATAAGCGTGGAGGGAACTAAAGCTAAAACAGTAGAAAGGAGGGAAAAGGGAAAAAGTGAAAATGACAGCTTGTCCTCACAAAAAAGTCAGATAAGCGTGGAGGGAACTAAAATACCGAGAAATGTAAGTGGAGTAAGTGGGAATGAAAGTGAAGAAAGGCAGGCAAAAAAGGGATTGTACAGGCAAAAGAGGAAAATTCTGCGGGAGATAGTAAGGGGAGGAGCACCCAGGGAAAGGATAAAGTAGGGCTTACAAAGGTAGAGGTTTTGCACAATCGACTTGCGAGGGGATTTGGGCGGAGATATTGGGATGTGAAAGAGGCAAGGGACGGGTATGAAAAAAATGTGGGGTCTGGAGTCAAGCTAGAGGAAAATAAGAGAGGTTTGGAATGTATGGAGGAAAAATTAAAACAGATGATCGCATCACTTGAGTCTAGAGAAAGGGTTTTTGTTTTTAAATGAAAGAATCTTGAAATATATGGTTCTTATCTTTGTAGGATGTTTTGGTTATAGGGTATTTTCATAAACTTATGTTTTTTTTTTTTTTTCTCCCCTTCTGAAAAGTTAATATATGTTTTGGAGAATGTACAAAAAAGCTTAGTGTAGGACTTGGGAAGTAATTCATGCTTAGGTATTGTGGTGTTTTGAGTTTTTTTTTTGGCAATATAAGGAATGTATAGTGATATTTTCTGTTTATTACTGGTTGTAATTAAGTGAATCGTTAATAAAACTTTAAAAAGAAAAAAAAATCAAGGTTGAAACATGTCTGTGAGTGGGTTTAATGGCTTTGTATCTCATCCCAGCCTCTGTCTAAAAGCTGTGTTTAAAACAGCATGCATTGGCTTGAGGATTTGCTTGTGTAATACGAGCTTGAGACAAAAGGTGGCACTGGGTGCTCATTTGCATGTCATTTCCCAGAATCCCTTGCTGCAGTGGAAGCGCTGTATGCTGGGCGATAATGGGGAAAGACAGGATTGTAGACCTGTCTAAGACATGCAAATGAGCATACAGTAATATTTACAGTTGCTTTATGCTTTACTGTGGAGGGTTTTTGTCACTTTTTTACCCACCATAACCTTAATAATTGTGGTGATTACCTAGTCTATAGTCTCAAAACCAGCTTAGCCATTACAACCAACCCCACACTGATGAGACCCATCAAGGTCAAAACAGCTGTGTAGCTGAGACTGTGCCCCCTTGGCCCTGGATCATCGCCCCTTCGGGGGCTTAAGATCCTTGCTGCTTTTGGGGGGGCACGCCATCTCGAGCGACGGGAGGCGATTGGGAGGGAGAGAAAGTGAAGGGCCGGCGCCTTTGCCTTGTGGGATCGCCTGAAAGGGCTTAACCCACCTGCTGCAATTAGGGCGCCGCACCTGACCTTAAGAAGGAGAGAATGGCGGCAGGAGCCCATTTGAGAAACACCATCCGATTGGAAGTCGTGAAGGAGGAGCGAGACCGGGCGGGTCTGAGCTTTATCGTGGAGGAGCTGTTATGGAAGAAGATCGGTTTGGACAAGGCGGAAATGCTGTGCCTGCAAGACTTCCCTCGTCAGGGAACCTATGATGTGACCTTCTTCCAGGAAGGAGTCTGCCTCAACGTCTTTGAGAAGCTGAAAGGAATGTCGGATGATCCTGAGATGATAGGAATTCGGCTTATACCAAGCTTTTTGATGGAAGAGAGACCAGTAACGGTACATGTCTATAACCCATGGGTGGATAAAATGGAGATCCAGATGTTTTTGCGACAGTATTGTACCACCATCAGGGGTGGAATTGACTTACATAACGCTTATGGGATCTTTAATGGAAAGCGAAGGTTTTGGGTGTGTTTTAAACCAGACCCCACGGGAGTGGGAGGCGTGAAGCACCCTCCCTCCAGTTTCAGAATCGGAGCAAACCGAGGGTACCTGAATTATCCAGGACAGCCAAAGTACTGCAGGAGGTGTTTCCAATATGGACATACAAAAGATGAGTGTAGGAAAACAGATGTGGTATGTCGGAATTGTGGAGAAGAAGGCCACACGGCGGCGAGCTGTGCGCTCCCCAAAAAATGTGACCTTTGTGGTATTCGGGGGCACTTGGCACGACAGTGCACAAAGAAGAGGACCTATGCACAGATGGCAAGGCGGGAGGGGGAGGCGGGTATGGATCAGATGCTATTTGATGTGGAGGAGGATATACATGATTTTGAAGCTGGGCAGGAAAGACGAGAAAGAGATGCCCAGGAGAAAAGGGAGGAAGATCTTTTCCTTGACTCGGTTGCCAAAAGCATTGGTGTGGAGAAGGAAAGGGGAGACGTTGATCAGACTGTGGGTAAGGGTGGGGAAACAGGGGGAGTAGAAGTAGAAACCCTGGTGGTGGGGAGTCCTAGTTGGGCAGAAAGTATGGAAATACAAGATGTACAAGAAAAGGGGGAGATTTCCCAAGAGGAGGTGGAGGAAATGGAAGTAGGAGAGAAGAAATCACAAAAACGGAAAAATCAGCAAAGAAAAGAGGTTAACCAAGATAGAGAGGAGGAAAGTAGAGGAGGACCCAGGGAGAAGATTGAGAGGGTATGTGGGGAACAGGCAGAAGAAGTACCAAGTAAGAGTACTTTACAGGAGAAAATGCTAGAGTTTGAGAAGGCAGTAGGGGAGGTAGAGTTTTGGACAAGAATTTTTAGAAAACAACATGTAGGGAGTACAGAACAGCAAATAATAGAGAGGCTAGACAAACTAATGCATCAAAGGAAAAACATTACAAAAGGGGAATACGAGGAATTGAAAAAAGAGCATATACAGTGGGTGGAGATAAAGGAGGGTAGAGCAGTCCAATCGAAAAAGAAGAGGAAAAAATTTTATTGGGAGAAATTGAGGATATTAGTGAGGAGGAGGATATTAGTAAGAAGGAGGATATTCGGGAGGAGAAGGAAGTAGAAAATCGGGTAAGGTCCCCAGAGGTGACCCGTGTGAGCTCAGCAGAGGTGGCAGTGGTGGAGGAGACCCCGGAAAGTGGTATGCCAGTTAAAAGGGAGAATGAGGATAGTGAAGTTAAGGGATACCCAGGTGTTGTAGAGACAAAAACTCTGGGAATTGCACCGGTAATAGCTGGGAGTAGTGGGAGTGATTGGGGAGAGATCTCCTCGTCCGAAAGTGGAGGAAGTAGAGAGCAAAGAATAGAAAGGAAAAAAGAAGAGGTGGGAGGGATAGAAGGGTTTAGTAGCAGTGGATGTGAATCTTCAGAGGGGAGCCAGGGTAAGAGAGGGTCACAAAGGGGGTCAAAGGAAAGTAAGCAAGAGGCAAAGGGGTTAGAGGCACCAAAACGAATGGTGAGTGGAGCAAGCAGGAGTGAGAGTGAAGGAGGGAAAATGTCAGCAGGAGAAAAGGAAGGTAAAAAGAAAAAACAAGGGGAGAAAATTAAGAAATTGGGTACAGAATCAGTAAGTAAGGGTCAGGGAAGTCCCGTAGAGTTAACGGAGGACAAAAAAAGGGATCTGCGGTTTAAAGAGGCTACTGAAAGGTCAAAAGAAAAGACAGAAACACCTAAGCGTATGGTAGGGGGGACAAGCAGAAGTGAGAGCGAAGGAGAAATAGGGGCAAGGACAGCGCTAGGAGAGAGAAACCCAAAACAAATCCAGGACTCAGGAGTTGAGGTCAAAGTATCAGAAAGTAAGGTATTGGGGGCAGTATCAGAAAGTAAGGTAAGAGGAGGGGCAGGACCTAGTGGGCCGGAAGAAACACTAAGGGAAAGAGATTTAAGGCAGAAAATAGCTGAGGTTGAGGAAAAAGTGGGGGAGTCAGATTTTTGGATTGCCAGTATTAAGCAGAATAATCCAGGAGCGTCGCCCGAATCAGTGATGGAAGATTTACAATCTATACTGAACTGGAAAAGGGACAAAACAGAAGTAGTGTTTGAGAATATGAGAAAAATCAAAAAAGCAATTTTAGGAAAGGCAGGGAGGGTGTAAGGTTTTTTTTGAGATGTTATTTTCTCTTTAGATAAGTGGTAACTTGTAAGGATAGGAAGAAATGATGATATTATGAAATGTATGGGTTTTTTGTAATGTTTGGGACGGTTTATTATTTTCGAAAATGTTACTTTTGTATATAAAACTGGAATATGAATAAAACTTAAAAAAAAAAAAAAAGCTGTGTAGCTGAGACTGTGCCCCCTTGGCCTTGAGTCATCGTTCCGGAAGGGACTTAAGACTCATGCTGCTATTAGGGGGGTACGCCATCTCAGGCAGCGGGAGGTGATCAAGAGCGGACAAGGAGAGAGAGAGAGAGATGGTGAAGGGCCGGCACCTTGGCCTTGGGGGATCGTCCTGATGGACTAAACCCCCTCGCTGCTTTTGGGGTGCCGCACCAGATCCTTGACGGTCGGACAGACGGAGCATGACAGCTTGAGCGCAGGGGGCGGTCAGGAGCGGACAAGCACGTGAGCAGGAGACAGAGAGAGTGACGGGCCGACGCCTTTGCCTGGGGGGATCGCCATAATAGGCTTAACCCCCCTGCTGCTATTAGGGCGTCGCACCGAAGCTCAGGATGACGAGGACAAAGACGGCGGCGATGGAGAACCGAAAGCAGACCATCAGATTCCTGGTGGTTGAGGCGGAGAGAGCCCGGGTGAGACTCCAGTATATCGTGGAGGAGATCTTGATTGACCTGGTGGAGATGAAGATTGCACAAGTCTACTGTCTGCAGGACTTCCAGGAAGAGGGAATCTTTGATGTGACCTTCCGCAAGGAGGAGGACTGCTTGAGTGCATATGAGAGATGCAAGAAAAACGCGAGTGACCAGAGGATGAAGGGGATCAGTGTTATCCCAAGTTTTTTGTTGGAGGAAAGAAGCATAATTGTGCACATGTATGATCCTTTTGTGAAGAAGGAGGAGATAGCCTTGTTTTTGAGACATTATTGTGCAACTGTAAGAGATGGTGAAGAACTTTTGAATTGCTATGGGATATTTAATGGCAAGCGGGAATTTCACGTACGTCTAAGACCGGACCCAGCATGTGCAGGGGGAGTGATGCACCCCCCTGCTGTTTTCAAGGTGGGTGGAAAAAAAGGCTTTTTGGAATATTGGGGCCAACCCAAGAGATGTAAGAACTGTCAACAATATGGACATTTGGAAGAGAGATGTGGGGAGGTGGGAATGGTGTGTCACAACTGTGGTAAAGAGGGTCACGTGGCTGCAAAATGCAGAGTACAAAAGAAATGTGACTTTTGCTATGAGTCTGGACATTTGTCGAGAAAGTGTTTAAAGAAGAGTGAGATTTGAAGAGTTTATGAAAAAGGACAAGTACGATGTCATCAATTGTGGGTAATCGTGCTAGACAAATGACGAGACAGAGTCCGGAAAAGACTAATGTACAAGTGCAGAATAGTGAGAAAGGTCAGCTCAGAGGTTATGTCAGTGAGGATGGAAAGGGAAAAGAAGGAGAGGCGGGAAAAGTTTTGGAGTTTGTGAGTGATATATTGTGTGAGTCTGAAGAGAAGGAAGTATATCAGCTTACAACAGAGGAGAGGTTATTTTGTGACTTTCTGTGTGATTATAAAGAGAATGAAGAATGTCAGCCTAGAGTAGAGGAGGAGGTAGAGGTTGAGAGGGGAAATAAGAAGGGTCTTTCTGTGGAAAGGGAAAAGTTAGTGGAGGAAGACTGTGAGGACGATTGGATAATTAGACATGCAGCAGAGGTAGAAGCAGCATCCTGTAAAGCAAAAGAAGAGGAGAGGAGGAGAGAAGAGTTTTGTTCAAGGGAAGAGGTGGAAAAAGTTTTGGAGTTTGTGGGGATTGTAAATGGGGAGGAAATAATGGAATGGGTGTATGTTAAAAAGCAGGAAAAGCAGAAAAAACAGAAAAAGAAAGCAAAAATAAAGTAAGGAGGTTTAGAAAAGGAATAGAGGTATAACATTATGTAAAGAAATGAAGAGGAAAAAGAGAAAGAAAATGTAAGGAGAATATGAGAATGTAGGTGGTGTTAGTTGAAGGTGTGGAAAAGTGGTTTTGTTGTTGTGTGTTTAGAAGGAAAAGCTGTGGAATGACAAGATAAATTCTGACCTTTTTTGTAAAGAAAGTAATGTATTTACAGTATGTGTTTTTGAAGAAATGTAATTATGTGATTTATTATCTTTTGGAAAAGTTCTCATTTTCTGTTTGTAAATATATGTGATGTGAATAAAACATTTAAAAAAAAACAAAAATCAAGGTTGAAACATGTCTGTGAGTGGGTTTAATGGCTTTGAATCTCATCCCAGCCTCTGTCTAAAAGCTGTGTTTAAAATAGCATGCATTGGCTTGAGGATTTTCTTGTGTAATACGAGCTTGAGACAAAAGGTGGCACTGAGTGCTCATTTGCATGTCATTTCCCAGAATTCCTTGCTGCAGTGGAAGCGCTGTATGCTGGGCGATAATGGGGAAAGACAGGGTTGCAGACCTATCTAAGACATGCAAATGAGCATACAGTAATAGTTACAGTTGCTTTATGCTTTACTGTGGAGGGTTTTTGTCACTTTTTTTACCCAACATAACCTTAATAATTGTGGTGATTATATATATCACCCTTTGAGAAAGATACCCGAGTGTGACGAAACGCGTCAGGGAGCGTCATTACGCAATACGTCACGTACGGACATTATGTCATCACGTGTGCGCATGAACAGGCCGGTTCGTGCGTCTAACAGCTTGAGGCCATACAGCTAGGAGATTCTCTGAGGACTCCAACACGATTCCGGTGTACTTCTTCCACGCTCTGAAACATCCTGATGATCACGGATCCTCCATCATCCAGAGACTGACGGACATCAGAGACAAGCAAAGATACCGGATGGTGGTGATATAATCACGACATGCTTTTAACTTCTTTACCCTTGTGAGTGATATTCTCCCCCCCCTCCCCCTTCCCATCATTAAATATACAGTTTTATACTATGGGGCGTGCGCTCTCTTCTCTTTCTCCTCTATATATATATGTATATATATATATATATATATATATATATATATATATATATATATATATATATATATATATATCTATCTCTTGTCACAGCAGCTGGCACACACATATATATTATGAACTCCAGATGCTAGTCCCATAGAGAATAATAAAGGCAAGTTACCAGATTGTGGTCCAGTAAGGAGAGACAGCACACACAGGATATACTTCAAAGTGATGTATTGAACACTCAAAAAAACAATGTTTCGGTTCCTGCAAACGGAGCCTTCCTCAGGGTTGTACAGTGTTAGAATAAAAGTCACTGCAAATTATACCCCCACCAGAGCACCTAAAACACCCAATCAACTAATAAAAACAACTCAAACACCTGCGAAAATCAACAGCAACAGCTGGATCCAAATGTGCCAATCATAGTACTTGTTGTAGTCATGTCATTTCAAGCAACACGGCTGATAGGCTCATCAATAATGGGAAATCCCAACTAACCTCATGGGTCTGTGTATCTCTGGCCCTAGTGCAGCATAATCGTGGTTCATTGGTGTGTGTGGTGTCCGCAACATGACGAGACCTCAGCGTGCAGGCTGCTTAGATCAGCTGGATCGCCGTGTACAGTGAACCATGCATGCACAACCCGTAGTGCCCCTTGTATCCGTGGTTGCCCGCCTTGCTTCACAAAGTCGCCAATGTGCACATGCGCAACTGTCCAGCACCATTGACACTGCAGCAGGGCGCATGACACGGAATATTTACATAGAGGCTGCGCTTGCTGTAATACGCATGCGTGGCTGATAGCATCCCCAGTACCCATAGCAACCCGCCTGCAGTCTCAAAATATATGCGTCCAAAGACACACACCAGTTCAGTAATGCTAAAAACACAGCCGGACATACCATAAAGACCAACAACATACTTGTACAATCTTAGTCTAGCACATAAAGATCTCAACTGTAAAGCTGTAATAGTGGGAATAATAAAATTATAAACAACCTCCCTGTTACTTCCAACATGACGTCATATTGACATAGTATGATTGCTATAATATAAACAATATCAATATTTATTTCCTATTGAATCTCCAATGTCCCAAAATTCCACCGTTATCAACTCATATGATAAATACAATCCTCAACAATGGAGGTAATCCGCAATAGCGGTTATAGTCCTAAAGACCCTTGCACACTGATGTGAGGCTGCAAGATAGTTAACACCAAAAAAAATTAAAGGTCGGTGTAGGAGGACGTGCGCAGAGGTATGCAATGGAGACTTGTTAATGTGAAATTAAATAAGGCTTTTATTGCGCCTATTCCTTTAACATAAGAAACAACATCCAAACATATTCAAAAAAGGGGTCAAACAATGCTTCTGTTCCACTTGGGAATATTTCTAGTGAAACCTATGCAGTCCACAACTCCCTTTAGATAAGCATGTCTCCCAGCCCCAAACATATATCTTGATATGTGCACATATACCAAAAGTCTTATAAAGGAAAGTCTATCTGTTTCTTGTAGTTGGAGGGAAAGTCTTCTCTGTTCTTTGTTTGCTGCCTTTTTCCTCAGGCTATGTCAGCATTCAGGTTTAGAGGTTCTTTCCCCTGTGTCTTGCAGGCAGCGTGCTGTTTCTTCTGGCAGGCTTCAAGACATCTGTCTCTATGTTCAGTCCCACAACTTGTGAGACTCAGGAACAATCTCCCATCCTGTCTCAAAGACAGGCTTTTCTAAGAAACCTAATCAGGCAGGTGGTGTTAGTTGACTACCAGCAGTTAATCACCACACTACTGGATTTCCTGAACAGGGATAACTCCCCTGTTACATACCTCCCCTGTTTGTGGGAAGCTCGGGCTTGCCACGGCCAAAGCCCATACTTCCACTCTCATTCTAGATATCTAGATATCTCTGTTTGAATGAGAGTGGATGGAGGAAGAGAACCCTCAGTCCTGCTGGGATTGGAGCCCTTCCTCCAGTTTATTCATGTCTCCTCCCAAAGGTGCTTGAGATCAGCACTCCTCAGTCGCTCGAGGAGGACTTTTTCTAAGTATAGTCTTTTTGCTACGTGCGCGGTCATGAGATTTCCCTCGCGTCGGGTGCTCGTCTTATTGTAGGCATACTGTATGGCAGCAGTTGCAGAGCATTTAAAAACAGCCCTTTGAATTTTCCGCTCTTGAAGCTGTCTCTCTGCACTTTTCCCACTCAATGGAGTTGCTAGGTCAGCCTCTTTGGGATTAAGTTGCAATTCCACATCCACTTCCAGAAAATGTCCCATCTTTTCAGCTTCATCAGCTAAGGATTCTTCTGGTTTTGACTCAGCACGTGTACCTTCTTTTATTGCCTGTTCGGTGGCTGAAGATTTTGCTAGTGCTTGTTTAGGTGGTTAGAATTTTGCAACCTTGTTTTTTCAGACGAGCGGCATTCCCAGCTCTCACTGTACTCTTGTCTTCATGGGGTTTTGTGGCTATGGGATACTGATGCTTAGTCAGTGTCAACACTTGTCCTTGTAGAACCGCAAGAGATCCCTGTTTTTTGAGTGCGTCTTGCAAGTGTCTTCTCAGGGAATTTATCTGCACACTTTGCTTTCTCTGAGCTTGCTTCCACATTTTTATTGCATTGTGAAGCACAATGAATTTATTTGCTCGGGCCACAGTTACTTGTCTAAGTTTCTGGACCTTCATGTGCTCCCTTTTGTGCCGATTCACGTGGGTTCTAAGCTTGGCCTCTTGCGATGCTTTGGTGATGCTCAGGGTAGCCTTCAGTTTCTCATGCTGCTTTGCAGGGACATACTGGGTAATCAGACGTTCCTGCAGCACTTGTATTTCTTTAACAGCCTGCAGATTGTCTTCCTGCAGAGTTCGCTGCTTCTCCTAGGCCTTCTGGAGGTGCGTACGCAGACCTTGCAGTTGGTTCTGCAGTCTGTGCTCTGCTTCAAACTTCTCACCTTCCAACAGTCTATTTATTTCTTTAAGCTCATGCAGCTTTTCATTCTTTTCCTTGACATCTTCTGTCAAATGAAAATTTTCTTCTTTCAATTTTCTCTTTTTTATCTTAAATTTTCTCCTTTTTCAGTCTCTGTACTATTCAGGGCCTCCTTGCAGTCCTCCTTCCATTTACGCACATCAGCTTTGAGAATGACAGTCTCCTGGCGTGAGACTTCCTTCTCTACGTTGAGGGTCTGAAGCTCCTTCTGAGAGGCTTTGAGATCTGTATTAAGATTGACAATAGTTTTCTTTGCAATGTCCTGTTCCTCACTGAGACTGTAAAGTTCCTTTCTGGAGACTTCCAGGTCTGTGCGGCAGCTGTTGGTCTCATGATGTGAGGCATCCAGTGCTCTGCGGAGTGTATGAACCTCTTTCTGAGATACGTCCAACTCTGTCCGGACACTGTTGACCTCCTGTTGTAAGGAATTCAGCTCTACGCGAAGAGTATGAACCTCTTGCTGAAAGACTGTCATCTGCTTCAGCGCCTTCTCATAATTCCGCTTCATCTTAGCCATAATTTTATCAGATTGGCTCTGCTTTTCATCCATGGCGGAAATAGTAGCGTTTGCAGTATCTAGCTCAGTCTTGAGATCGTCCAATTCTGTCCTGGCCGAAGAGTACATTTAGAGCACATATTCCTGTAACTTCACGTTATTTTTCTGTAGCTCTGTGTAACCATCTTTCTTTTGTTTCAATTGTTCACGGAGCATATCACAGTCATGCATGGCATTTTTCAGGGCATCTTCAGGGCTGGTCAAGGGATCGACACTCACTGGTTCCGGCTCCGTTTCCCTGGGATGGTTGGTTGAGGGTTCCTCACTGTTGGCACCGTACAGACACTTCTTTGGGGTACACGACTTCTGCTTTGGGCCCTCTGGATATTGGTTGTCCGGGGGATGAATTCTCCATTTTCTCTTGGCTGCAGGGCAACTCAGTCCCCCTTTTTCTCCACAGGATCTGCGGACGTGTCTGTTATTTCCACGGTAAGTGAAGAACCGCTTTTCTTTTTCTTTTTCTGCCTTTTTGTTTTGGATGACTCCGTCCCATCAGGAATACTGCGGTCTCCTTCTTTATTTGACACTTCAGCGGCTTCATTGTATACGTCAGGCTTTTCTTGCAGTAGCGTTAGCTGACAGAAATATTTGATGATCTGCTGCTCCCGCTCTTTCTCCTGCCGATCATATACGTCATCATAGAGAGCGGTCTTTCCGGTTCATGCCAAGTTCAGGCACCCCCACCATTCTTGGGGTGTTTTGTGGGTGTGACTCGGTTCAGGCTCCCCGTAAAAGATGTCTTCCTTTTTATTGGACTGGAAGAGCAACTCTTCCGTGGGGTAGGGTTCATTACAGGAACGCTGCATCTTGTCCTCCATTTTGGGCCTATCAGGTGTAATTATCTTCCTGACCTCAGGAGGCGCTATTGCAGCTGTTGCCACTGTATTTGCTGGAACCCCCAATTGTTATAGTTCTACAGGTGGGCATATTTTGCTTGTAGAGGTCGTAGCTCTCACAGGCATCTCTGTAGACTTTTTCTTTTTCTTGGGTATGTTTTACAATATCAGCAGTACTGTGTACGCATTTTCTCTCATTAGGTATACGGGATGTGCAGTTGCTAGGTAAAAACTTCTATTTGCTTTACACCATTTACTTGTTAGGTGTAATCTCTCATTAGGTATACTGGATTTGCAGTTGCTAGGTAAAAACTTCTATTTGCTTTACACCATTTACTTGTTAGGTTTAATCTCTCATTAGGTATACTGGATTTGCAGTTGCTAGGTAAAAACTTATGTTTGCTTTACACCATTTACCTTGCTAGGTGCAATCCCTCCGCTTCAGCCAAATAATGTGGTTTTCTGCTTGAGTTCAATAATTTTCAGTCTCAACTTTGGGTATTATGGCATTCACACTTCACACTTTGGGATACCTTTACACAGCTCAGCAATTTATTTTTCCCCAGTAGGGCAATTTTACCCTCAGCACTTATTTACTGAAAATTCACCTGCTTCAGCACAGTCTTGCATCAATTTTCACACTTTTCTGCATATACTCCATTCACAGCTGGTAGTCCTATGCGGTGTGGCAGCCTTTACTTGCAGAATCAGTACCGCTCGTGGGTCACCATCTGTATTCACTGCTTCAGCGAAACATTTGAAAACAACAAACGCCTATCCCTTTTAAGGGCTAACTTACTTCTTTAACCCTGACTACGGCTGGAAGGCAAAAGCCCTATTTCAATGACCATATTACACTTTATTGTGATAGGCAAATAAGGGTTACCTGCTTCCGCACAGTCTCTCTCTCTCTCCTTTTGGAATTGGGGAAAATAGTCCATCTGTGGTTTTGTGGGTTTAAGTGCAGTGTAGATTTCCTGCCTGGGTGTGTATCCCTTTAACTCTGGTCTCTGCTGCATGAGTTCTTTGTTTATGTTGCTCAGGCTGTTTGTAGGCAAAAAGCACAAAATAGGTAGGTTATTAACATTCAGGTGCTTTTATTGTCCTTTATTTAACACTGGCTTATATATGGTTCTCTGTCAGTAAAGCTCTATCCCCTGAGGAAGTCGCATATCACGACGAAACGCGTAGGGAAGGAGCTAGCATTGGACTTCTTTATTATTTACATCCATTTCTGAGGACTTTATCTATCTGCCCGGTTTGGAGCCGGTCCGGTTCAATTTCGTTTAGAGCATCGGTGCAGGGAGCTTGACTGCCCTGTCAGGATCCTGTGGTGCCGGTGGTTACCAACTCTCGCGGGATCCGGCTGCCAGGGGGAGACTGGGTGCACGCGCACCTTCCTGGTTTCCATGGCAGGAGTGTGTTGGATCTCACTGACGACATCCATCTACGGAGGCTCCATTGGGTGACTGTAAAGACTTATTATCACTGTCTTATTTTATCTTGCTAAATGTAAGTGTCCGTGATCTATCTGAACGCACATTTTTATTATTAAAATACAGTATTATGCTATGGGAGCCACGCTGTCTTCTTTTCGTTCTATAGATCAAGAGGAAGATGGTTTTTCCTGAGGACTGGCAGCGACACCCAGCAGTTGATTACGGACTCTTTTACACTTTATTATTTCAATTATTCATTCACATTTCTTTTTTTGTGCTTTATTTTCTTCTCCTTTCCCTTCTTTCCCTCCCCCCTTTTTTTCCCTCCCTTTCCTACCCCTTCCTTTTTCCTTCCCCCTGTTTGTGCTGTATGTTTATCGTTGTTTTGTCTTTAGTAGCAATATTATTTATTCAGGAATTATTGTATCCCTCTGGTAATTTAACATTGTTCATTTGTTATCATTTGTTGTCTGGTATTCCAGCTAGTGCAGCAGGTTTTTTCTCTTTTTTCATATATATATAGCATATAGATGAGAACAATAGGCACTCCGTCAGATCAATCAAGATGATGGGTGCAAATCCTGAAGAGAATAACTAAGGCAATACGATACCGTGTGTGAGACGAATATCAAAAGGCAGCACTCCAATGGATGGTCAAAAAAAGTTTGTATTACAAAGACATCATAACCAATGTTTCGGTCCTGCAAATGGGACCTTTCTCAAGGTGAGAAAGGTCCCATTTGCAGGACCGAAACGTTGGTTATGATGTCTTTGTAATACAAACTTTTTTTGACCATCCATTGGAGTGCTCCCTTTTGATATTCGTCTCACACACGGTATCGTATTGCCTTTTATATATATATATATAATATAATATATAATATATATATATAATAAAAAGGTCACTTGTGAGCACATTCACATGTCTTAAGATGTCTTAAGCAGGTCTGCAACCCTGCCTTTCAAAATTAACCCCAGCATACAGTGCTTCCACTGCAGCAAAGGATTCTGGGAAAAGACATGCAAATGAGCACACAATGTGTCACCTTTTGTCTGAAAAACCATTGTTACATGGAGCCCATATAAGCTAATACTCGCTGTAAACACAGCTTTAAAGCACAGCATGGGAATCAGATGCAAAGCCAGAAAAAACATTCACAGACATGTTTAACCCTTAATGGGTATCATCAGTGTGAAGTTGGTTGTACTGCTGGCTTTGCATTTTCAAGACTGTAGGGTTTACCATCACGTTTTAAGTTATGGCGGGTGAAAAAGGCAACAAGAAACCTCCACCGTATTGCATATAGCAAATAAAAAGATCACTTGAGAGCACATTCACATGTCTTAGGCATGTCTGCAACCCTGTCTTTCACCATAAACCCAAGCATACAGTGTTTATATGGGCTCCATGTAACAATGGTTTTTCAGACAAAAGGTGGCACATTTTGTGCTCATTTGCATGTCATTTCCAAGAATCCCTTGCTGCAGTGGAAGCACTTTATGCTGGGGTTTATGGTGAAAGGCAGGGTTGCAGACCTGCCTAAGTCATGTGAATGTGCTCACAAGTGATCTTTTTATTTGCTACATGCAATACGGTGGAGGTTTCTTGTTGCCCTTTTCACCCACCATAACTTAAAACGTATATATATATATATATATATATATATATATATATATATATATATATATATATATATATTGTGGCAGGACGGCCTCGCGGCAGGGTCAGTAAGACACTAGACATGATGGTAAACGTTAAACACTAGTGGTTTATTAGCCACAACCAAAATAGTATGGGTGCACTGTCCCTTTAAGAAACTACTTTCTTGAAATTAAAGCCTATTCCCGTTAGGGAAACTAACTCACTTCTTGAGCCCTTACTAACAGGGCAGCCAGCTAATCTGGTTATGCCCAAAACATATGCTCTACAAAGTATAACAAATAAGTATCGTAACAAAGTCTTATCTGTAATGCAGCTCCAATAGCAAACAGGAACACGGTTCCGGGGAGCAGGCTGTGTCCAGCTCGCAGCAATCTTTATCTTTATCCTGGGTTGATGTCCCAGCTGGTCCCAGCAGCAAAGCTCCTCGCAGGACTGGGGGACCAGAGCATCAGCTATGGCTTCCTAGCCGGGAGAGGTCTCTCCACCCTCACGTGGAAAAACAAGCTCAGCTTGTGTGAGCAATTTCCTGCTTTTTAAAGCACTTGTTTCACTGATGTTCAGCCCCTGTTTAATCAGTCTTCAGCTGTGCTTTCTCTGTCTGAGGAGATTAACACTCTGTGTACTGGCTGCAGCGTCTCTCCATTCACTATTCCAGCCTACTGAGTCAGTGACTCTGTCACAATATATATATATATATATATATATATTGACAGAGTCATCAACTCTATACATTAGTAGGAGGTGGCAGTATGCCTGCTTTCCAGTATACGAGGAGTAAACCCAGCTGATTAAGCAGTCCACATATGATCCTAATTAGTAAGCTCACCTGCCTTTAAAAACAGAAAGAGGAAATGCCGCTGAAACAGCTGTCTCTCTCTCAGACACTGAGAGAGGAAAGAGGAGAGCTGACAGAATGACCCAGGCTCCACAGGCGTATGCTGTCCCAATGGAAAAAAGCTCCCAGGTAAAGAGCCAAGTGGTATTAACAAATATTGTTGGTCTGGTCTAACTTAGCTAGCCAGCCGGGTAGATAGGCTTAACCTAGTTTAGTTAGCTTCCCTAACTGGGATAGGCTTTTGTTTATTTATTTTTTACTTAAAGGGACAGAGCACCCATTATTTTGTTAGATTTTTGGTCAAATAAATCCACCAGCATATTATTTCACCGAAAGAATTGTGTTGTCTCCTCACTAACCACAGTCACCTTGCCACAATATATATATAAAATGCTGAGTGCACAAAAACATCAGAATATAAACAAAGGAAAAAGGGGGTGTATACTTAACAGAAAATTGAGGTGCACGCAGATGGACAAGGAACACCAAACAGTCAAGTAGATACACAAAAAAGAGATCTGCAGCATACTCAAATGAAGAATGATATTTTAATAATATATCAGGCAACCAACATGCTCCAGAGCAATGTACGTTTTGTACCCACAAGGTACTATCTCAAGCTCTTGTGTGCTACAGACCTCTTTTTTTGTATATATATATAGCACATTTTGCCCCACCCTAAGTGAGATCATGTAGATACCGGTGTACTCTGGTGAGGAACAGGCTATCAGGGATGGTTCATCGGTAAGTGCAGCACCTCCAGCCCTGGAGGATCCTGGAGCAGCCAGGATAAACCTCATAGGCAACTTTTCTTGATTTTCCCACTCCAGACATCACACCAGAGAGGGTATAACTGGGTCACTGTCCAAGAGAGACTTACTGCTGTGTCCTCATAGCAGAGAGGGCAGCACAGAGAACTAACAACCAGAACCCTTTCTCTAACCTCTAGAGGGAAACCCCTCCTTCCCAGGGGAGTGGTTTGTAAGCCGGCCTCCTATCATTCATTCCCCCCCCCTCCTTGTAATACCAGGCTACTCCTGAACTTTATTAGGTAACACACACATAACTATACAACCAGGCCCTTCAGGATTTGCTCCCAACACTGCCCACTCTTTACTGGGACTTACAGTGCTAGAGGGGCCAGAGAATTAGAAGCCCAAGGGGACATGGCTACTGCACCGACACACTTTATTCGAGCAAATACCCAGTATGTACCTGGCAGATACCTGGAATGCGCCGCTCCTCACCTCTGACAAGCCCCGTTGCGTTTGCCTTCCCAGCCTGGGTTCATGCCTGGCTGACGGGCGGCTGATCTGTTAAATGATAATGATTAGGATTTAATAGGCTGCAATGCTTCGCGTGTCTACCAGATGGCATAAATTCATGAATTGTAATGCAGTATATATATATATACTGTGCAGTATTGCAGCCAGCGGGAATAAAATGCTTCAATCCCTGCCTGGAAAATACCTCAATGCACTCGGGCAGAAAACAGTCACAAACCTCAATACACCCGGGTATACCCGAATTCGTGGACTAGCCGAGCTCGAATAAAGTGTGTCGCCAGTGTGTATATATATATACTAGCTGAGAGACCCGGGGGTGCCAGGGACCAAAACCTCCTGCTCTCTCCTCTCTCCACTCCCCCCGTCCCTCTCTGCCTTCCCCCCCCCCCCCCCGTGCAGCTCCAGTCCTACCCCCTGCGCAGCGCCGTCCATTCCCCCCCTCCTACACAGCTCCGGGCGTGTGTCCCCCCTACACAGCTCCAGGCGTGCCCCCCCCTGCGCTGCTCCAGTCGCCGTTCGCCCCCCCCCCCCCCGAGCAGCTCCGTTCCCCCCCCCTGCGCAGCACACAGTGAGACACACACACAGTGAGACACACACACACAGTGAGACACACACAACGTGAGACACACACACACTCAGTGAGACACATGCACACACACACACACACAGTGAGACACACGCACACACACACAGTGAGACACACGCGCACACACACACACACACACACACAGTGAGACACATGCACACACACACACACTGAGACACATGCACACACACACACACACACAAACACACACACACACACACACACACACCGTGAGACACACACACAGTGAGACACACACACAGAGACAGACACACACACAGTGACAGACACACACACACACATACTGTGACACACCCACATTCTGTGACACACCCACATACTGTGACACACACACACACACACTGTGACACATACACACTGTGACACACTGTGACACACACACATACTGTGACACACATACTGTGACACACACATACTGTGACACACACATATACTGTGACACACACACATATACTGTGACACACACATACTGTGACACACACATACTGTGACACACACACACACACACACTGTGACACTCACACACTGTGACACACGCACACACAAACACACTGTGAAACACGCACACACACACACTGTGAGACAAATGTCCTCGGGCACCAACAACAACTGCAGTGACAATGCTGCAGCCCGGCCCCTCCCCCCCACCGGGGACACCAGCCCCCTCCGTCCAGTCTCCAAGCTCCCACCGGTCCAGAAAGCGCCTCTTTCCTATCCGGGCGCTCTGCCGGTCAGTCCCGGGCGTAGAGGGCGGAGGATGCAGTGCAGGCTGCCAGGTGACCTGGAGCATGCGCGAGCCGGCTTCGGGAGGACGGTCAGCCGCCCGAGGAGCGGGAGAAGCCACGGTCCCAGGCGTGGGGGGCAGAGCATGCAGTGCAGTCCGCCAAGCGCATGGCACCCCGGAGAATGTGCGAGCCGGCGGTGAGGACAGTGAGTCACCTGAGGAGCAGGAGCAGCCATAGCATTAATGCACCGCCATGCCGCTGGATGGCTCGGAGCAAATGTGCAATATGCAGGTGACCGGGGGGCACCAGGGAAAGGGAGGGGGGACTGACACAGGAGCAATGGGGGGGGAGTGACACCTGGGGGCAGGGGGGGCAATACCCGGTGGGGGTGATACCCGGGGGGCAGGGGGACTCAGCGTGACACAGGGAGACACAGAACATGAGGGAGAGGGAGAAGAAGAGAGTTGCCGGGCGGCGGTGCGAGGAGGAGGAGGGCCGGTCGAGGCCACAGAAGCAAGCAAGCCAATGAGAGGGGGCGGACCACTGAGCAATCTGATTGGCCAGAGGCTGAGTGACAGACCGATGGACCAATCAGATTGCCCATAGGGACAGGCACATACAACGTTTAAAAAAAAAAAATATATATATATATATATATATATATATATATATATATGGTACGTAGTTCATAAATAAGTCTGGCCTCCTGTTGTAACAAAATCTTGCCCCTGTCACCACCACGCATTGGGACAGGAACCTGAAAAATAGGCATGCATCTAAGTGTGGCCAAGGAATGTCTCTGTTCTTTAAAGTGTCTGGCAACGGGGAGACATTTAAGGTCCATGTCATCGGCACCACTCAATAGAGCTTTCCTAATCGTAGTGCGGTGCATGGCCATCTGCTCTTTTTGCATCCTCACAGTCTTGCCAATATACAGGAGTCCACAAGGACATCTGATGTAATAAACCACGAATTTAGATTCGCAATTGAGTACTTGCTTGATTTTAATAGGTATGCCCATGTGATTATAACTCGGGCCCTGCTGCATGAACTGGCAATTCATGTAGCCGTGACACCGATACGAGCCGGGTTTCTTGGCCAACCAGGTTTTAGAGATAGCATATTTCTCTATATTACATGTTACAACGTGAGGCCAGACTTATTTATGAACTACGTACCATGGTACCTGGTGGCTTGAACGAGGAGTTAAAATTGGGCTGCTTTTTGTAAATGCACTATATGCATACCTTTATTGCTGAATATGCTTGTGTGTGTTTTTATGATTATTTTTATGATTAATTTTCAATTATCTGTGATGTCATATGTCCTCCATAGCCTCACTTCCCTTGCACAATTTCACTTCCCTTGTTCTTTATGTGTCAATATGTGCATGCACGCTCTAGATGTGTCCCTCTGTACCATGCATACCTGTACCATGCATACCTCTGATGTGGTTTTAACTAGTTAGCAGTTTAACCACAATTTTATGGTTACATTGATTTGCTTCGTGACAGTGCCGGTGGATGTGGTGTTGTCCCTGTTGATAATTAATAGTATTGCGCATGCGCTAGCTGTTTGCTGGCGTCTGAGGTTTCCAGGGATACTATAGACGTCTTCTGTGTTCTGATTCAGTGCGCAGTTGCGTCTCGCCATTGGCTCCCCGGCTCACAGCATGTTTTGATGCGCGTGCACGATATGGGATGCACTGCAGGTACCGGCACAAGACGCAAGGCAATGACGTCAGAACGGGCCGTTCTTTTTGCAGAATTTAACTCTTTCCGTTCGTGGGTGGGGAAGATATGACTCTACTACAGGTATTGGCTAGTGGTGTTGAACAGTCAGCTGAGGTGCATGCTGATACTGATTGGGTGTTGGTGATTGCCTTATTTTGATTGTGGTGCACTTTGGGTGGGGGTATATATGTGGGTTACTCACACTTGGTGTTTGCAAGCCCTGAGGAAGGTCTCCCTGTGGGACCGAAACGTTGGCTTTCGTGTAACTGTTGTTTTTCAATACAATTGCTTTTGGATTACTCTCTGCTGTATGCTGTCTCTTTTACTGATCCTTGCAGGACTAGTATCTATGCTGTGTGTTTCTCTATGGGACTAGCATCTGCTTTATGCTCTACATCAGTGTGTTGACTGTCTTCGTGGTTATCTATATATATATATATATATATATATATATATATATATATATATATATATATATATATATATGTAGAGGTATCAGTACCGTGTTAGCCGAGCTTCAATAATCAAAAAAATAAAAAAATAAATAGATGAAACCGTTCTGTGGCTAACGAAATGCTTTTATTTGTGCGAGCTTTCGAGATATACTGATCTCTTCTTCCGGCGATGTTACAATGAATGAAGCAAAAGGTAAACTTAAAAACAGTGTCTCTTGGAATGTTATCTGTGCTGTTCCTTCCCCCGGTGTGGATGTGTTTTATGGCTAGAGGTGTTAAATGGTTACTGAAAGCAAGTGAAGAAAGAGTGTGTATGTGTATCAGTGTGAATAAAAATGAATGGAGAGCCCACAGTATATACAGTGCTTTACACAAGGTGTGTGTGGAGTGGGACTGGATATAAATGGTGTGGGTGGGTGTGGAAATGTGAGAGTTAGTAGCACAACTAAAAGTGTGTGTGGATACTTAGTGGTCCCTGTTGGTGTATAGGGATGGAAAAACAAGGAGTATTAGTATGTGTGAGAGACAGCTGTGTGTGCATACATATAGCACAGTATGTACAGACATGGCCTTTAGCGCTTATGGGACAAGAATTTCACTACTGTCAGTAATGACTCATAAAATTTCGATCTCTGTTTAGGCCACTGCTAAGTGTCCCGAACAGTTGCATAAATTTGTATTCATGCAACCGTCTCTCTTTCGGGGTTTTAAGATTACCTTTGAGTATGGCAACCCTCAGATCGTTCATCTTATGGCCAGAGTCAGAGAAATGTTCGCCAACAGGACTGTCTCTTGTACCGCGTGTGATGCTGTGGCGATGCAGGTTCATTCTCTTGTTTAGCCCCTGCCCTGTCTCACCTATGTAGTAGCAGCCCCCTGGGCATTTCATGCACATGATGAGGTACACGACATTGCTGGAAGAACAGGTGAACCTTCCTCTGATTTTGTATTCCCGATTCCTGTGTGGTATTTGTATTGTGTCCGCTGTGTAGAGCATTGCGCAGGTTTTGCATCTTGGGTCCTGGCATGGTTTTGTCCCGCATTCAGTTGTACTGCTGAATACTTTACTCCTCACCATAATATTCTTGAGATTATGGGGTTGTCTGTATGATAATAAGGGTGCTTCAGGGAAGACCTGTTGCAGTCTTTTATCTTCCTGGAGGATGGGTTGTAGTTTCCTGGTGATCTTGCGTAGGGCTCCTAGGTGTGGGTTATATGTGACAAAACCATGCCAGGACCCAAGATGCAAAACCTGCGCAATGCACAGCGGACACAATACAAATATCACACAGGAATCGGGAATACAAAATCAGAGGAAGGTTCACCTGTTCTTCCAGCAATGTCGTGTACCTCATCATGTGCATGAAATGCCCAGGGGGCTGCTACTACATAGGTGAGACAGGGCAGAGGCTAAACAAGAGAATGAACCTGCATCGCCACAGCATCACACGCGGTACAAGAAACAGTCCTGTTGGCGAACATTTCTCTGACTCTGGCCATAAGATGAACTATCTGAGGGTTGCCATACTCAAAGGTAATCTTAAAACCCCGAAAGAGAGACGGTTGCATGAATACAAATTTATGCAACTGTTCAGGACACTTAACAGTGGCCTAAACAGAGATCGAAATTTTATGAGTCATTACTGACAGTAGTGAACTCTCGTCCCATAAGCGCTAAAGGCCATGTCTGTACATACTGTGCTATATGTATGCACACACAGCTGTCTCTCACACATACTAATACTCCTTGTTTTTCCATCCCTATACACCAATAGGGACCACTAAGTATCCACACACACTTTTAGTTGTGCTACTAACTCTCACATTTCCACACCCACCCACACCATTTATATCCAGTCCCACTCCACACACACCTTGTGTAAAGCACTGTATATACTGTGGGCTCTCCATTCATTTTTATTCACACTGATACACATACACACTCTTTCTTCACTTGCTTTCAGTAACCATTTAACACCTCTAGCCATAAAACACATCCACACCGGGGGAAGGAACAGCACAGATAACATTCCAAGAGACACTGTTTTTAAGTTTACCTTTTGCTCCATTCATTGTACCATCGCCGGAAGAAGAGATCAGTGTATCTCGAAAGCTCGCACAAATAAAAGCATTTCGTTAGCCACAGAGCGGTTTCATCTATTTATTTTTTTATTTTTTTGATTATATATATATATATATATATATATATATATATATATATATGTATGTATGTATGTATGTATGTATGTATGCGGGGGGCCGGTAGGTGTGGGGGCCTCGGGGGGGGTGGAGGAAGTGGATGCCGGTGGAGGGGGATGGATGCCAGTGCTGGGGGTGGGAGGTAAGGAGCAGGCTGCGGCTGGACTCGGAGGACCGCTGCTGGGGGACGTGTAGGGCTTCCGGCCACCTCTTTCTTCCCTCCCTCCTTCCTTCCTTCCCCCCTCCCTCCCGATCGGGCACGCAGTGGCCATTTTTTTTTAAATTAGCGCGACCCCGGTTCTAGCGCGGTCGGATCGGGTGGCCTCGATACACATATACATACACATACACATACACGTACACATACACACACACACACACACACACACACACACATACACGTTCTGGGTAACCAAATTTGTTCCCCCAATCCAATCCATCAACACAGCACAAATTGGAGGAATAGAAAAAAAAATATTTTTTATTTTTTAAATAAAAAGGGGATCAACCATGAGGACAATACATACTTAATATAGGGTAGAGACATGGTGGGACAGGCAAGCTGAGTGGGTAATATAAATCAATATATAAATATAAATCAACTATTTACGAAACAAAACAACCTGTCACACCAGAAGAGCCTACTCCCTCCTTAAATCTAACCAGCAGCCAGTTCGACATTGTTGGAGGGAGAGGGGAGGGGGGAGATTATATGTACAAGGGTGGAGGGGGGGATGGGGGAGATGATATGTACAAGACTGGGAAATGCAGAACTTATCCACACATCATGCCTTATGCTAAACTCCTGTATTTTATTGTTTATGCACTGTTGCTGTTATAGTTATAGTACAGTTATGAGTCACTTCTAAATATTAAAAGTTTATTTTTACTCTTAGTTATCAGTATTCTCTCTGTGCCTTCTCCGTGTCCGTCTTTCCTTTGTGCCCTCTTTTCTGACTATTGACACTAGTAAAATGGGAAATGAAATCCACTTTATTGTACCAAATGCATGCTATGTATTGTGGGTTACTGATTTTTTTCTTTTCTTGTAAGTGTTAAAAGATTTAGTTACCATTAAACATAAATTGCTTTCCTTTTTATAAAGTGCTGGAAAGAGCTTAATATACAGTACCCTGACACAATAGTTTTATTATATTCACACGTCAGGATAACATCTTGGATATATTATATCAATTGCTAATATAGCATAGCCTGCCGGCCGCTATGTCTTTTCCTGGGCCCTATCAATGTAAGCCCTGTTAAGCCCTGTTAAGTGGATGGGATAATTCCTTCCTAAGGCCTTTTTGCTTGTGCAGACTTGGATGAGTAAGTATCCAAGGGCGGGCCTTAGCAACAGCTAGAGAGTGCCAACCTGAGGGGTGTGTACTGATTGAACCACACATTGGAAGTAAGGTCCTATTAGTATTCAGATCTGGCTTGTTATGAGTCAGATATACTGCGACTCCCCAAAGGATATAAATATTGGCACTTTCCCAAATTCTGGGTTCCTTGTCATTCTCTCTCCTCCCTCTGTGGAGTGAGCAACATCTGCCCTCCATCTCACACGGTGATGTGAGGAGAGGTTCAATAGACCTGACCTGGGCCTAAAGCCTGAGTCAGGGTATGGCTTGAAGGGAAGGATGTAATGGTTCTGTAATGAGATCTACATGCAATAAAGACCAAGAAAATATAAAGCAGTGTGATTTACTGGCTGCTAAAAGAAGAAGAGGTGTCAGTATGGGCCATCCCCTGCCATCACAGAGGATCCATTCTGACTGGAGGCGCTGCACCAAGCAAGAACAAAAGTAACCTGTTAGCCTGTCCTGTTTATCCCCACAACATCGCGGAGCACTCAGCCCTCCTGTTGACCAACAGGTACAGCCCAATCCCTAGTGAAGTAGCTGAAGAAGCATACCCACCCCAATCTCACTTAGGGGGAGGGGTGGGGGGGGGGGCTACAAGGGCTTCACTAACTTAAACCCAAAATTTGTAGCTAAACAAATACATAGAGAAATGTGATGGCCTTCCCCAACACATTTCAGAAAAAAGATCATCATCTTTTGTCCTAAAAAATCAGCTTAGTAACCTCAGATACCTAAAGCATAAGTGTCTCAACATCCTGCATCCAGTGGAATGCTAATCTAATACTGAATTAATTCCCATGCTCTTCATTGTGTCTGCTGGTTCTACCTATCATAGAAGGTTCTTTGAATAATTCATGTCCCCTAATAATATATCCTCTTTTCAATTCTGTAACACTGAGGCATTTAATTTACCGACTAAATGTGAAAGAAGCCCTATTTTATCAGATGAATGAATTAGCTTGGAATGGAAAATGATCTTGCTGTCTAACTTAGGCAATTTATCTTACTTCCACCCTCAAGACGATAGAATGGCAACTTTTTTCTTCTTATGGTCACTTTTAACTTTCATCTTGGCCAGTGCGCAATAAATTCTAATGAATAATTCAGATGTCAAGGGAAAGAAAAGCTTTGCACGCTCTCCTCTTTCAATATTACCTACAGTATATTTGCAGATGTATATTTCTTTTCTCTTTTATATTCTATGAATACAGCATTGGAACAATCTGCCAACAAAACTCTAATGAGTATGACCTGAGGACTTATTTAATTGCTTAACTATCATCATAGGTACTATGAAATTGCCTTTAGTTATGTACAGTGAAAATCCCAAGAGGGGTAAAATTAATAAGATCCTATCTGTTCTATTTCTCTCTGAGATTTTGTTTAACTTCAAACATGAACAGCAGCACGAGGGACAATCTTGCTTCCTCTTTAAATTCCCTTTATTTTTCTCATATGATTGCATAATTGGGAAGATGATTAACTTTGCAGCAACAGTAGAACACTATTCCCAGAACATAAATAGTACTCTTTGATGTTGCCTGGGGCCACAATGAACCACCTAAATATCACAGTAAAACTCTACTTTGGGAAACCTTTATATCTTATTTGGATCTGATTAGAACAGGTATGATACAATTTTAATGAGCTTTAAACTTAGTTTACTTGAATTGGCTCTTTGTAAAAATCTTCAATCCTTTTGTTCTAACAGATCAAAGTCATCTCATTTCTGTCAACAAAACAAGTAAACATTTCTTGTGGGATTCAGCAACTCTTTGTTTATCTTTTTTTAAACCTGCATACATCTGTTGGATGTTTGTGTAAAATATTCCTTTCATTTGTAATCTTTTTTTCTATCTATTTAAACTGAAATCAAAGTAAATGTTAAGTCATCACTTGCAGCTCTGTAAAATCAATTCTTACTGTTATTGTATTTCTGTAATTTAAAATTACTGTACCTTCTATGCTATGTTTATGATATATATGACCATGATTTAACTCAATAATTGCAGTAGAAAGTACAGTAACATAAAGGGCCAGATCCACAGAACTCTTTTAAGTCAGGGCTCCCAACGGTCCATTCTCAAAATTGATAATGGATGTAATTTCCCCCTAGCTTAATGGGTATCCACAAAGCTAATTATATGCAAAAAAATGGATGTTAGGGTTCTCTTTAGTATATCACTATTGCAGCGGTAGCCAGCTAACACTGTGATTACGCCCCAGCACTTGCTGGCATTACCACTGGCTTGGGTTAGCCAAATTCTAATGAAGATGCCAGGTATACTGTATATGACAATGCAATATATATCTGCATCTGCTTTAAAAAAATAATTATATATATATATATGGTGAATGTGCCAGTTTTCTTCAAATACACTTTTTTTGAAACTACTGAGTGTGCTGTCTCTTCCTTGCTATGTGGCCCTGGGATTCTGGATGTGCCTGGTAAGGAGCATATATATATATATATATATATATATATATATATATATATATATATATATATATATATATATATATAAACCAATCGGGTGGTTTTATTTTCTGAACAAATATAAAATGCGCACTCACAAACATCCGTTTAAAGCAGGCAGTTTATGAGTAAAACTCATGCTCCATAGTGGATCTCTCGAACGTAACTCTGCCAGATCTGACGTCGTATGTGTCTTTTGGGGATCTCCGCTGGATCTGCCTCCCTCCGTAATGACTCCTCCAGCAATCTACAGTGAATGAAAGTAGGTTCCACCTCCAAAACACTCATCAGAATCAGATAACGGCATCATTCTCCAGCGATGTAAGTGTTATGCAGTAAGCACAAGCTAAAAGTAGAAACTCTACATGTTTCTTCAGTTGAATACTGATTTCATCAGTGGATGATGCTACCCAGTCCTATATGTTCCGGTTTAACCCCGCTTATCACGGGAGAGTGGAAGCAGCAGAGGGATACCACAAACTTTGAATAACAAGGGACTTTATTGGGACTCCACGCATTTTATTCTTTTTCTATGGACATTTGGATCATTCTAGTGCTGCAGCAAGACTAATATTCCCTGCCTGTGGAGGTTAAGTATTCTACCTTTGCAGTGTTTGGTTATTTCCCTACACAGCATTTTGGGTATTTTGACCTTCTATTCACTAGCTAGTTTTCAAGTTTAAACCTTCCAATCAGTGTTCTATGTATATTTGATGTGTATTTGCGTTTGTATTTCCACCTTGTTATTGTTTTTTTAGTAATTTGATTTACATAGGACTTTTTGGTCATTTTGTCGGTTTACCTTGGGGAGTAGTCCCCCAAGGGTTGTGTACACATTTTATTTATACATACATCTTTTTTTTTTTATTGCAATTCTTAATATTTTTAAAATATACATAATATTTTCAGAATACACATTTTTGCTTTCCCCTTGATATTCCCTCACCGATCTATTCTGTTTGACCTTTGACTCTTGTCACATCTGGTGTGCGAGTGGTGTACCAATATGGCTACTCATTTGGTGTTTGAAACCATCTCTACAAGAAGAGATATGGCTGATACATTTTTTGGGGATGAAAGTGAGGTCATTCCCTCCGCTCCCCCAGATCTTGATCTCAACATATTGTGCCAGAACCTGGAAAAACTTATGCTCACTGATACCAGATACTGGTGGGATAGATTTGGTTTGGAGCAGTCTCTCAAGGCTAAAAGAATCCCGAGAGGATTTAGAATTCTAAAAATACCCACTTATGATCTAGATAAAGAAGTGTTCATCACCAAATTGCACACCATTTTGGATAAATGTTCATTTGACATTATACAGCTGCTTATTGATGAACATACAATTGCAATAGACAATCTTACATTGCAAATAGCAGAATTAAAGGCACAGATTATCCAAGAAATGCCAGAAGAAAGACTTCTCTCCTTTTGGAAAGAGTTAAAGGAAAAACTTGAGGGATATGAGATAAGCCAAATTAATCTAAAAAAGAAAAAATATAATAGAGACAAATTGGACTGTAAGGGCAATCACCAATTTAATTTGGCCAAGCATCAATGTTGGTACCAGTGGTTGTAATGGTAATGAAACTAAAATGCAGACATCAAGTCACTCTAAATTTAATAATCAACAACCTTATTTAAAAGAAATAAGAGGGGAAACCTTTGAGCGACCCTCTCATCCTAAAAATAATGGGTATACTCAGTACCATTATAAAATGAGCAAGAAAAATCGGGTCCCAAATCACCAAGGACACCAATTTGGAAATAACAATAATACCTATGGGAAAAGATTTTCCCAAGATAAGAGATATGAAGTTCAAAATATCAATACTTCTAATCAGGATTATACCACTAGGGGGTCTATTAATCCATTACCCCTTACTAATTCTTTTCAGGTACTGAGAGATCATTCATTGATCCTGAAATTTCTAATCCCCCAACTCCCTCCACTCCACTACATAAGGACAAGGATTTTCACAGGATAAGGGAGCAATACCGAAAAAGAAACCCCAGGTCCCCCAAACCTCCCAAATCCCTGATCCACTTCTGTGGTTAAGAGGAGAAAGAAACAGGGGACCTATAGGGGGAGCAGAGGCAAGAGTTCCCAACACCAACACAATTCATTCCCAGAAACCAAATTCACGACAGAAAACTTAAAAGAATACGGGATTTATAATTTATCACACTATATATTGTCTACAGCACAGGTTAGTGTCCTTACTAAAGGCCTTACCTTTTCACCTGCTAATGAGCCTAATGAGTACAACATACATGTTGATTTACAGAAGTTTCTTTGGAAACTCACTCTCAAGAGACACTTTGCTAAAATCCCCGGTGCCTATAAAGAGTTGTGGGATGAGAGAGTTTTAGGCATAGACAATACTAAGGATGATATGATGCCCCAAATTCTGGGAGAAATTATTAACAATGAGAATGAATTTGTCCAGGATGAAATTTTATTTAACAATATGATGGAGTTGATTGATGAGAATATACGGGTCACTAACATACAGATAGAGAGAGCTGTGGGAATGAATCCGCCTTCTATTAATGAGGAGGATACGTTACAGGATCTCCTCAGTTTGTATGTAGATAGTAATAATGCTAAATGCATTACCCATACTACTCTTAAGCCAAGTCTGTCTTCTACCCTCACGAGTCCAAAGGTCCATATATTGAACTTTTTGGGAAATTGGTTGAGAATTATTTCAAGAAAATGTGCAATAATAGACGTGGCTATATGACCCATAACAAACTAAGTCAACAAGAACGTCGAGCCCTGAAGGAACTTAACGCAAATGGTGATTTAATTATACGTCAGGTGATAAAGGTGGGGACACTGTCCTGCAGGATCGCAAGGATTACCTCAAAGAGGCTTTGCGACTCTTGAGTGACAATAGCTCCTATAAATGTTTTGTTGGAGACCCCACCATGAAATATAAGTCTATCCTGAAAGTTTTCTGCAAAAGGCCCATACCAGTGGCGTTCTTTCAGGTAAAGAATTCAGTTATATTTATAATGCCTTTCCAAGGGTTCCATTCTATACTACATCCCCAAAATCCATAAATCTTTGGTGGATCCCCCTGGCTGTCTCATTGTGTCTGGTATAGAATCCATCACATCTAACCTTTCACACTACGTGGATACTTTTCTTGCACCCCTCACGGCAGCACTTCCTTCTTTTTTACGTGATAGTGATGAAGTTTTAAATTCACTTAGTAACATCACTTGGGAAGAACATTTTCTTTGGGTTACTTTGGATGTAATGTCTATTTACACCTGTATTCACCACGCACAAGGAGTTGAAGCGGTCACTTATTTTTTTATACCAAGATAACACTCTTTCCACCATTCAGCGGCAATTCATCATTGACAGTTTTCTTTGAATACTTCAACATAATTATTTTCTTTTTGAAGGACAATTCTATCTCCAGACCACTGGGACGGCCATGGGGACCCGTTTTTCACCCAATTATGCGGTTATATTTATGGAGATGTGGGAATTGGAATTCATTTGGTGTCAAAATGAGTTCAGTCGACATCTGATAAACTACAAAGGTATATTGATGATATACTAATCATTTGGGCAGGGTTGACACATGATCTTGACAGTGACAGATATTGTGCTAAGTGGGGAAAACAATAATATCGAGATTAACTTCTTGGATTTGAATTTGAAGATTGTTGATAACCAAATTATCAATAAAACGTTTTTTTAAAAGGTTGACGTCAATTCCTACCTTGACTAGCAGAGCAACCATTCACGACAATGGCTAAATAAAATTCCATATGGCCAACTATTAAGGGTTCGTAGAAATTGCTCAAGGGTATTGGATTTTGACGAACAATCACAAATAATAGCTAAGAGGTTTACCGATAAAGGGTATGACCCTATCTTGATCGATAAGTCAATCAAGAAAAGTAGAGAATATTGTAGAGAATAACTTTTAATTCCCAAGGCCAAATCTGCCAAAATTGTCAAGGGAGATATGCACAGATATACACCTTTGTTTGTTACAGGATTCTGTAACCAGGAAATGAAAATTAGGATGATAATGCAGAAACATTGGGGTGTCCTTCGAATGGACCCCAGTTTATATGATCAATTAACTGTGAAACCCAAAATAGCTTTCAGGAAAGCCAGGATTTAAAAAAATGTACTGGCGCCTAGTGCTCTTAAGAAAAGCACAATTGATCAACCTCAATGTGGGAATTTTCTCCAAAAACCCAAAGGGAATTTTATATGTGGCAAGTGTGTGATGTGTCCGTATATGTCACGTGATAAAAACATATACGACATTAGAAATAAGGAACATCCCATCACTTACTTTATCAGCTGTCACACACCCTTTGTGGTATATGTAATAAACTGTCCATGCAATCTAAGATACATGGGGAAAACTATTAGACCCCTGAAAATTAGAATTGGTGAGCACGTCTATGGGATCAAAAATGATAATTTTTTGACCCATCACCAAGGTAAAAGTTACAGATTACAGTTTAGGGGTGCTTGAAGTAGTTGCAAGAGACCCTAGGAGAGGGGATCAAGATTTGAAACTTTTGCAAAGAGAGCAGTTTTGGATATTCACGTTTGGGAACAAATCACCAGGTGGGCTTAACAAGCTGATAGAACTGGCCCCATTTCTTAAATAAGAAAAATCACTTGCCCAACGTGTGTGTATATTAATGTGTATACATAATGTTTCTTTCGTTCATTTCCTACTACTACTTCTAATCTGTGCATTTTATTTCTAAGTATTTATATATATTATTATTTTGTATCAGTCTTACGATATGTATGTCTAGTATGTGATTATTATTTATTTATTTCAAGTTCCTATGTTATGTATGTCTAGCTAGTTTTTTTCCCCTCTAATTGTTCATTTGTATTTGTCAGTATATGGTTCTTTATTAGCAGCAGCTCAGATATCTAATGTCGCTGAGTTTTATGTTTGCACCTTTTCACATTAGGCATTATTTATTCCATATTTGTCATATGGATTATTATTAGGGTAATTCATTATTTAGATTCACACTTATTGTTCATTTGTATACTGTATGTGTAATATGTTTCATCATTAGTAGCAGCTCAGACATCTGTGTAACTGAGTTCTATGTTTAATATATGTCACTTATGGATTATTATTAGGGTCATTTATCTTTCAGATTCACACTTATTGTGCATTTGTGTTTGTTTGTATGAGTAATATGTTTCTTTTTTTAGCAGCAGCTCCGATATCTGTGCAGCAGAGTCTTATGTTTGTACCTGCTTATATTAGGCATTATTACTTTTGGATCGTTATTTGTGCTTTATATTATTTCGATTCTCACTTTTTATGTCGTTTTATAAGCAATAGGGTTATGTTATGATTATAAGCCGCTTTTTTTCTTAGCAGTAACACTGATTGGAAGGTTTCATTGGATACTACCGTAGTACTCCTATTGGCTGAGGAATTATACATCTAGTTATTTAAAGCAGCCATAGACTTAGGCGGAGTTACCTCCTGAAGAAGCGTCATATGACGTGAAATGCATAGAGGTGACGTCATCACGCAGCGGAAAGCAGATGTGACAACGTAATCTCAGCCAGCTGCGACCATTCTCTAGCCTTGCACGAGGTGCGGTCTCTATCTTATGCAAGCTGTGAAACAACTAGCAGCATCCCTAGACTGTTTTTTCATCTTCAGATCCGTGGGTTTGGTTAGGGGACCCCCATTAGTGCTTTGATTCTGTGGATGCTTGGGTCTACGAGGATCCTATTTTTATTATGTAAGTTTTATTAAGTCAATTTATAAACCTTTTAATGATATTTGACTTACTGTGTGTTTTCTCTTTTTGTGCTTTCTTTTTTATATATGTTCTGGTTTAACCCCGCTGATCACGGGAGAGTGGAAGCAGCAGAGGGATAAAACCTACTTTGAATATCAAGGGACTTTATTGGGACTGCGCGCATTTTATTCTTTTTAAGCGCCAGAACAGCAGTGGCAAATTTGAAACAACCAAAAGATACTCTTGGAGAAATAGAAGCGAGCCGGCTTCAGAAATTTAAAGGCGAGAAAGTCCCACTTTTTTGGGCTAAGTTCAGAGAATTGAATGTAGTGGTAGGGATTTCAGCACCTCTGGAAGAAAGAGAGAGGTGGCGTCAGGAATTTTAAGCCAATTTGTGTTCCAGGACATTTCGGGCCAAGTCCCAGTCAACTAAAAACTTTGTTTCTTTCTGTATTTCAACCAGGAAAGGATAGTTATTTGCCCTAGACCCCTAGTAAGTGTGTCTTTCTCATTTATGTTGTGTCTCATAGTGTGTTTGTCTGTTTAAGTGAATAAATTACAATTTATTTCATCAACTCGTTTTGCTCAGTGTTATGATTCCAAAAAGGGCTATCTGTCGCCCATATAAATATCCAGAGTTTACTGCCCAAACTGGATGAACTAAGAGCATGGTGCCTTGTGCATAAACCAAAAGCCATCGTTCTTACAGAAACATGGCTAACCCCTAAAACCCCTAATGCACATATTGCCATTCAGGGATACTCCATTTTTAGGAGAGATAGGTCAAAGAGAGGAGGAGGGGTGTTATTTTATATTGCAGACACATTACAATTTACACTGTTAAATTGCCCCCCAAGCCCAACCTCTTTTAAATACTAGTTGGCAGAATCTGCCTCCCCTTTTCTAAGCCCATCTTGCTAGCTGGCATCTACCGCCCCCCTAAAGCCCCTCTACAATCTCTGACTGATATCACCCAGTTTCTTGGCTCCTTTTCCTCTCTGAATGAGAAGAGTGAGCTGCTAGTTCTTGGGGATTTCAACTTTAATTGGCTTGACCCTAAAAACCACAAAATCCACACACAAATTAAATCGCTTAACCTATCGCAACTCATTTCCCAACCCACACGGACAAACCTGAAATTGCACAACCATTCCTTGCATGACTGGATACTCTCCTCAAATCCCAGCAAAATCCAATTCTCTGGCATCCTTCCTGACATTTTCAGTGACCATGCAATAGTGTACTGTGTAAGGAAAATTAAACCGCCCCAATCAAGCCCTAAAGTTCTCCTCACTAGAACATTCAGAAACTTTAACCCACAACAGTTTCTGGCTGACCTTACCAACTGCCCTTGGCACAGAATTGATTTAATTCCTGACCCTGATTCTGCGCTCGACTATTTCCAATCCGAGTTCTTAAAACTCTGTGATACCCATGCTCCACTACTCAGAATAAGGGTACGGGGTGCCCACCTTCCATGGGTTACAACTGACCTTATAGCACTCTACCAGTTCAGGGATGCCTTGTGGAAAAGCCACAAAGTAACTGGCACTACCAAGGATCTCAATCACTACAGATGCCTGCGGAACATGTGCACAAGGCAATCAAGGCATGCAAAAGAACAATATTACTCTGAAAATCTCCACCAGAACACATCAAATCCAGCAAACTTCTGGAAGGTTATCAACAACATTTTCAAGCCTTCTAACTATCAACAGCCGAGTAACATCACTAAGGGCGATATTACTCTGACAAACCCCACCGACATTGCAAATGCATTCAATGATTACTTTGTGGGGTGTGCTACTAACTTATTAGCGAAACGCAGCACAAACCACAAACCTGAATCTCATCCTGGGAGTACCTCTATAGCCCCACCACCTCCCAACACAGCCCACAAATTTCAATTTGACCCAGTATCTGAAGAAGAGATTACACAAGCGCTTCTCAAATTAAAACTAAGCAGCCAATGTGGACCTGACTTACTACAATCTAGGTTCATAAGACTTGGTGCCCTAGCAATTGCCAAACCCATTGCTTCCATAGTCGACTCTATCCTGTCTGCAGGCCATATCCCTAAGACCTGGAAAGCTGCCAGAGTTGTCCCAATCTTCAAAAGTGGGGACAAAAACACTATCTCAAACTACAGGCCAATCTCCCTTCTCCCAATCCTATCCAAAGTCATGGAAAAATGTGTCCACTCCCAATTAAGCGATTACTATAACAAGACAAATTTCCCTAGCCAATTCCAATCTGGCTTTCGCCCCAAACAGTCTACCGTAACTACTCTGCTAAAAGTTTGCAATGAAATCCAGTGTGGAATGGAACGGGGTCAACTCACTGGTGCAGTATTCCTAGATTTTGCAAAGGCTCTTGATTCTGTTGATCATGCTATCCTGCTTAACAAACTCCAGAGCTCTGGAATAGGGAAGCATGCTTTAAACTGGTTTCAGTCCTACCTATCAGGTAGATCCCAACATGTGTCCATCTCTGGCTCTAACTCTAACCCCCCGGATATCACCTGTGGCATCCCACAAGGCTCTGTTCTGGGACCCCTACTCTTCTCAGTGTTCATCAATGATCTCCCCACAGCTTGTCAGGAAGCCTCAATACACATGTATACAGATGACACAATCCTATATGCACACAGCCATAGCCTCTTTGACCTTCAACACATACTTCAGTCTGACTTTTTGAGACTCGAAAACTGGATTTCCCAAAACAAACTGTTTTTAAACACTGACAAGACTATAACAATGGTATTTGGGACCAAGACTAAATTTTTAAAGCTTCCAGCGACTGAGCTCCACATTAGAACCAACACTAACATCACCCTAACTCCTGTTACTAGTTTTATATACCTGGGCATATGGCTTGACTCCCACTTAACATTCGGGATGCACATTGATACCCTGACAACCAAGACCTATGCCAAACTAGGGGTACTTTACAGGAACAAATCCTCCCTAAGTCTCCTGATCAGAAAGCGTAGCGCACAGCAGATGCTAATGCCAATTTTTTACTATGGAGACATAGTATATGGCTCGGCAACTGAATCCCACCTTAGCAAACTTGACCCCCTCTACAATTCAATTTGTAATTTTGTTCTCCAATACAACTATAACACACATCACTGCGAAATGCTCAAAGAACTACATTGGTCATCATTCGAGTCTAGGAGCAAAGTTCACCTTTCCTGTCTTGCCTTCAAATACTTTCTGGGCAAGCTACCCACCTATCTGAACAAACTCCTCACCCCTACCACATGCAGCACTTATCTGAGATCTGACTCCAAAAGACTGCTCATGGTCCGAAGGCTCAACAAAGTATCCGGCCGCTCCTCCTTCTCTTACCGTGCACCCCAAATCTGGAACAACCTACCGGAGACTCTCACATCCACCACCAGTTTAAGTTCTTTCAAAACTAAGGCTGTCTCACATTTTAATCTGGTATGTAACTGTTACATAAGCCTATAATATACATCTTCTCTAACTGTGCATGCAATGTATTGTATATAATGTATACCCTGTTCATTTATGTAACTGTATTTGTAACTATGTATTATTTGTCATATTAACTATGCCCAGGACATACTTGAAAACGAGAGGTAACTCTCAATGTATTACTTCCTGGTGAAACATTTTTATAAATAAATAAAATGATCCCGCTATAACAGGTGTAAATGCCGGTTCTCCCGTGACAGGCTTATATACTGGTGGCAGAGGTGGGATCATTGAGCTCTTTGTTTTTAAATCCTGTGTGGTCTTCTTACATAGAGAGAAACTTGTAGATTGCGAGCTCTCAAAACAAGTGATGACTAATGCATGTTACACAAAAGCTAAGAAATCACAGGTTCTATTTGTCACTTAGTTTAATGCCACCAGGTGAACATGGACAGACAGGAAGGTCGGTACAGGTCCTGGGACCGTCCCCGGATTGTTGCCTGGTGTGAGGGATATGGCTGACTGATTAGTCAGTCAAAAATGGTGTCTGAGGAGGATCTCAAGTGGCATGAAGCCAGCATTGCTTTGCCTGAGGCGGTTATATACTTACGGTGGTGGATGTTGCCACCAGGTACCCTGAGGCTGTAGCCCTAGCCACCATCGACGCTAGGGCAGTAGCCAAAGCATTAATAGTCATTTTCACTAGAGTTGGTTTCCCTAGTGAGATTCTGAATGATCAAGGGTTGCAATTCATGAGTGAATTGCTACAGTGTCTCTGGGATACATGTGGGGTGAAGCACCAGCACATGACCCCTTACCACCCCAGACAAATTGTCTATGTGAGAGGTTCAATGGGACCCTGAAGCAGATGCTTCATGCTTTTATAGAGGCTGAAGGGAAAGATTGGGAGATTCATTTGCAGCATTTGCGGTTTGAATACCAAGAGGTACCGCAAGAATCTACCGGGTTCTCTCCTTTCGAGCTCCTATACACTGGCGACACACTTTATTCGAGCTCGGCTAGTCCCACGAATTCGGGTATACCCGGGTGTAGTGAGGTTTGTGACTGTTTTCTGCCCGAGTGCATTGAGGTATTTTCAGGCAGGGATTGAAGCATTTTATTCCCGCTGGCTGCAATACTGCACAGTTTATATATATATACTGCATTACAATTCATGAATTTATGCCATCTGGTAGACACGCGAAGCATTGCAGCCTATTAAATCCTAATCATTATCATTTAACAGATCAGCCGCCCATCAGCCAGGCATGAACCCAGGCTGGGAAGGCAAATGCAACGGGGCTTGTCAGAGGTGAGGAGCGGCGCATTCCAGGTATCTGCCAGGTACATACTGGGTATTTGCTCGAATAAAGTGTGTCGGTGCAGTATAGTTGCAGGGTCCAGGGACCTCTTGACTTATTCCGTGAGGGATGGGAAGGGGAGACTATCCATACTGATGCTTCTGGGCTTTTGTATGTGGTAGATCTCAGGGACCAGTTGGAAATGCTAATGGGGTTGGCACTGGCTAATCTTAGGGAGGCTCAAACCAAGTAGAAGACGCAGGGTATAATCAGAATGCCCGTAGCAGAGAATTCATCCCAGGGCAGCAAGTACTTGTTCTAAAGCCCACTCGTCAGAACAAATAATGTTTGCCTGATCTGGACCGTACACGGTACTCAGGAGGATGAATGAGTGCAACTACATTGTACAGTGGCGGCTGACCTGAGTCTAAGTCGGCTAGATTCGCGGCTCTCAGATTATCCCAGCTAGGTGCGGGTTCTTGCTGGTTTCGCCCGGAGTGAACTGCGTTATTTTCACGCTCGTGATATTAGCATTTTATTCTTGCTGTCTGCAATACTGCAATGCCATGTAAAAACTCAGGGGGCGTTTGCGAGCTGTTGTCTTGGAAGTCTAATACCTTCGCGGTTCAACCTACGTCAGTACACAGTCTGTGTGTGTGCGCGCAGTAATTGTAAATTTGCATATTTAAAGTATACATGCATTTGCAGTGCTGTTCTGCAGTACAGTATGTCTCAGTATGTCTCATTTGAAAATTGTTGAACGCATAGGCGTGTATTGTACTGTGTATCAGTGTCACATTTTGGCATATACAGCGCTCTCCCCTCGCTCAGGATAATTAACTGCACTGCAGGGTATTTCAACTTTTTATCTTCTCTACAATGCAGTACATCTCTCCCACACCATTCCTTTGAACGTGTGTCTGGTTTCTGGTTTCAATCACATTCCTGCTTGACAGCACGTGATTACTACGCATGCGCCTGTTACTTCGCCCACCACTGCTTGCTTGCTTGCTTGCTTGAGTGAGTGACCAAAAAAATAATAATATTTTTTTTAATTTTTTTATTTTTATTTTCACAATCTGTGCTGTAGCTTTTGACTGCAACCCTGTGCGTTTGACTGCACATGGTTGATTTGTTTGCTTTTTACGTACTGTATTTGGGGGTGTATTATTATGATGAACTGCCTTTTGAAATTAAAGTATGTCTTTAGCTTTGAACTTCATGCAGCTGTACCCTGTAGCCCCCTCCCCCACGAACGCTAGCTCAAGGATTTGAAATTCCACGTTAATTTTCTGAATCTTGCCATTGTGTTCTTAATCCGTCCATAGCCAAGCTACAAAGCCGCACTGCGCCTGCGTGTAATTTTTTTTGAGATGGGAGCTAGCTGCTTACTGCACATGAGTCACCCAACCCCCCCCCCCTCTCCACAGTCATTAATTTTCTGAATCTTGCCATTGTATTCTAAATCCGTCCATAGCTGAGCTACGAAGCCTCACTGTGCCTGTGTGTAATCCTTTTTGAGATGGGAGCTAGCTGCCTACTGCGCATGAGTCACCCAACCCCCCCCTCTCCACAGAGTCGTTAATTTTCTGAATCTTGCCATTGTGTTCTTAATCCGTCCATAGCCGAGCTACAAAGCCTCACTGCGCCTGCGTGTAATTCTCTATTAGATGGGAATTTTGAGGCTTTGTTTACGGCAACGCTTTGGAAAATCCCTTCTCGAATTTGATTTGCACAGAGCATCACCTCTCTATGCGCCTGTGTGTAATCCTCTTTCGGATGGGAGCTAGTTGATTCCTGCTCATGCGTCTGTAACTTCACCCACCACTGCTTGCTTGAGAGCCCCCCCCCCAAAAAAATTTAATTATTATTTTTTAACTGTTATTTTATCCACAAGCCTGCAAAAACAATCTTGATATTACGATATTCAATCTGTGCATTTGCCAGCACATGGTTGATTTGAGTGATTTTTATGTACTGTATTTGGGGGTGTAGGGATCAAATTACAGTATTATGATGAACTGCCTTTTGAAATTACTGTACGCTACTCTATGTAATTTCTTTGAACTGCTGCACAACTAATCCTTCATCCCTCCCCCACGCACACACAAACTCTTATCGACAGGCACCTCCACAGAGTCATTAATTTTCTGAAGTTAGTTAGTCATTGTGTTTTTAATCCCTCCCTAGCCGAGCGTCAATCGCCTCACTGCGCATGCGTGTACTCTAATCCTCTTTGAGATGGGAGCCTGCTGCTTAATGCGCATGAGTCACCCAACCCCCCTCCACAGAGTCGTTAATTTTCTGAATATTGCCATTGTGTTCTTAATCTGTCCATAGCCGAACTACAAAGCCTCACTGTGCCTGAGTGTAATCCTCTTTGAGATGGGAGCTAGATGATTACTGCACATGACTCACCCCCCCCCCCCAACACTTTGAGGCTTTTGTTTACGGTAACGCTTTGGAAAATCCCTTCTCGATTTTGAAATGTAAATCTGATTTGCACAGCATTGTGAGAATTGAGAGTTAAAAAACCCATTAACTGATTCATGTTGTTTTGTCATTCATTCTTATTCATTGGTGTACTGTAAGGGTGGGGGTGGGGGTGGTTGTTTTCAATGATTATGATTAGCAGGAATGTGAATAAATATTTATTTTATTTTATCAGGAACCAAAAAATACAAATATAAAAATAATCATGAATAATACTTAATGCAGTCTTTATTATTTTTTTCTGGCAGATTGAAATTGGATAAACATTTAGAAAACATTTGTAAAACATGGAGAAACATGAATAATGCACATTTATAAGAATATTATTTAATAATATATACTGTAATGTATAATATATATATATATATAGTAATATAATTTTTTCCGTCTTTATCTTGTTCCTCATTCTGTGTATAGTACAGTAGTTCATTGAGAGAGGAGAGGTTTTGTGTACATCATTACTGCTTTTTATATAGTGTACATTTGACTGTACAAACAGATTAGAATGGACACAACACCCCACCTCCCCCAGGCCACCATTTTTTCCTGAAACGACAAGAAAACAAAATTAGTGCAGTTTTGTTCGTACTGTATTATGGCATTGTGTGATGTGTAGTACTACAGTAGATGGCTGGTGCTGCTTTCTCTGGAAAGAAACAAATTGAGCAGTTAGTAGGCAGTGACTGTACTACTGTCAAACTAGTATATACTGGAACTACTGTATACTCTGACTACTGTTAAATACTATGTAACCAGATGGCTGGTGCTGCTCTCTCTGTAAAGAAAAAACTGTAACTACTGTATACTCTGACTATTAGGAACGAAAAAATCTGTGCCATACTAACCTGTATCATACTGTACTTACAATACTACAGAACAGTACTACTTTCCTGATGCTTGCCCATTACGCGCGATCACAATGGGCAACACAGTCGCAATATGGTCTATATATTTATTGCAGCATTCCACGGTGAGTACATCGTTCCAAAAACTCATTATGCCTTTCAACAACTCGTCCTTTTTGGATGGTTTCACCACTTTCCGAATATGGTCCTTCAGCTTATGACAGACCATTTCGATCGGATTGAAGTCTGGCGATCTGTCATTGGAAAAAAAGGACAATTAGTTTAAGAGACACAGAACACAGTAAAAACAGTGGTAAAAAATGAGACACAGTTACCGCACTTACTCCGCTGGCGTCTTCACCCCGTTGATACCGCGTTCAAGGATATGCGCTGTGTACGCGGTGTGCTTCAGATCGTTGTCCTGGTAGAAGCGGTGACCATCCGGGAACTCGCGTGTGATGTATTGCACTATCTCAGGGACAATGTTGTCTTGGAAGAAAGCTTTATTCATGATTCCTATAGCAAGAAAAGAAAAGTGCTCAAAAAACTGCACAATAGTACAGTACAGTGCATACGGTAAGGCAACACTAGTCAAATACAGTGCATTAGGCGACATTATATTTGATACATTTTACCTTCAAAGATGACAATGCATCCTGGTCCACGCTTAGAGATGGCACCCCACACATGCAGCTTCACAGGGTGTTTTGGCCGCGGCTTCAAAGATATGCGGCATTTTTTGTGGAACACAAATCTTGCAAATCTCTCCAGCGACACAGTAGACTCATCAGTGAAGATGCAATCCTGGAAAGTCTCCCCACTGTCTATCCATGCCTGGGCCTGGACCACTCTTTTTATTTTGTTTACGTCCCGTATCATGGGGTACACTCTGTAATGACATGGAATAAATAATTTTAGCGGTACAGTACAGTTTCCTAAACAACACTTTTACCTCCTGTACTGTCCAGTACTAACCTCACACGTCCATATTTACATCCAATGCTACGTCTCATCTTCTTTATGCTGGTCTCAGATACAGTGAGATTGTGATTTTCCTGCAGAGTGTATTTGACCCTTAATGCACTCTTCTCATCATTCTCCTCACTTATTTTGTCCACCAGAAGAGATGTCTCCCTACAATGTAAAGAAAATATATTGTTTTATTAATATGCAGCAATATAAAAAATATATATACTGTTTAAATATAAATATAAAAAATATATATACTGTTGTAATATAAATATAAATATACAATATATATATATATACTGTTGTAATATAAATATACAATATATATATATATATATATATATATATATATATATATATATATATATATATATATATATATATATATACTGTTGTAATATAAATATAAATATATATACTGTTGTAATATAAATATACAATATACAATATATATATACTTTTGTAATATAAATATAAATATAAAAAATATATATACTGTTGTACTATAAATATAAATAAACAATATATATACACTGTTGTAATATAAATATAAATATAAAAAATATATATATTGTTGTAATATATATCTAGAGAAATATCAAAGATATTAGATACAGTACTGTAGATCTACAGTACATTTTTTGATATATATTTTTTTTTAACTTGTATAAATATACTTACGCGTTAGTTACCCTTGGTGCACTTTTGCGTTCGCTGTTTTTTCCGTGTGCATGATAGCTCACGGTGGTTGCTGGCACAACGAGGCCAGAAGAAGCTAACCAGCGTTGGATAGCAGCAATTCAGTGTCCGCTCGTGTACATCTCCTTAATTCGCATGCTGAGATCCTTGGAAATCTTTTTAACAGGCATTGCTGAGAGTAGAAAGAAATACAAACACAAGTATGTATATTCGATGTTTAGTCGATGTGTATTCAATGTGCAGTGAATCCAGAAAATGGATGGTATATTTATACGGTAATGACCCACATTAGAGTACGCCCACTTTCAACACCTGTACCTCGCTGCCATGCATAAAAAATTACACACTTTGCATAGCCCACCACTCGATGATATTTATCTGAACTTGCCCTTGTCCAGATACTGCATTATGCCATCTGCTTCCATGGATCAACCCCGATTCTACGGACGCAGGAACCCACTCGCCTCTGCCGTGCCTGTCATACAGAAAAAGCGAAAAACAGTTGCCGTTTCCACGACAAAGCAAAAGCGACAGGCTAAGGCCAATAAAGAAAACCTTCTGCTGACCCCAAAGGCTAAGGGTTTTCATAGACGTCAGCCTTATTATGTCAAGAAGATATACGGTGATGTACTCTCGACGCAAAACGATTGGCAGCCAACCCATCGAATCCGCAGACCACTTCCTCCCATACGCTTCGACGACTCTGCCGCCGCTGTCCCGGAAATCTTCAGCCTGTCTTCTCCACCCCTCATCCTCGATGCTGCCGCCGCCCTCCCAAAAACCCACAGGCCATCTTCTCCAGTTCTATCCGATGACGCTGACGCTGGTGCCTCTGAAATCCACGGGTCACTTTCTCCTTTGCTCTTAGATGACTCTGCTTCTCGCCCGGAAATCCAAAGGTCACTTTCTCCATCCCTCTTCGACGACGATGCCGCTTCTCCTCTACCGGATATCCACATATCACCTCCTCCACCCTTCTTTCACGACGCTGCTGCTTCTTTCCATGGAACCCCCATCTCATCCTCCGTTGCACCCATCCACACAGATGTCCACATGCCATGCACAAGAAGCAGCTCGTTAGACTGGATGCTGAATGGGATAAGTGTGGATATCCCCGGGAACTCTATTGTGCTGGCAAAGATATATCTGCTTCTGGAGACCATGCTAAATGTGGAGCAACGGATGCTACATATGGATCAACGGATGCTAGATATGGATCAACGTATGCAGAAGATGGATCAACGGATGGATCGACGGATGGAGAAGATAGAGGCTGACATAGCGGGTATACATCATTTGCTTGGTGTTCATGCCCCTGTTTCTCCGACGTCGGAGCAGGAGGGTGGCATGGATATAATGAATGGGAGCATCGACACCCTTCCATCACCAAGCGCACCCCCGCAACCAGATGATTTAGTGTACATGTATGCCATTGAGGAGGACATGACAACCCCGTCAAGACCACGCCAGGAGACAACACGGCGACCAAGACCTGAGGAAAGCTTCCTCCCAGACAACCTGCCATCGCCCGTCACCTCAAGCACACCCGCTCCCAGAAGACCTACATTTGCTCGCTTCGATACGGTGCCCGACATCACCCTGTGCGATCTGCCACCGGCGCTCAGGGAGAAGTATAGGGTGATGAGTGCTGGTGCACCCCACAAGTATGCCTTGTTACTTTTTAAGCACCATGTGCTCTACTCGTTGTACTGCGACTTGGCCTTCAGAGTGAACTACGAAGGAAATCGCGTAAAAAAGGCGCTTCCTGCCAATTTAAGAAAGACCATTTTGGATGAAATGCGGCGCTTTTATACAATTACAGATCCTGTAATGAAAGGCGTTCGAGACTGCATTAATGGCGTTTTGCACCATGCAAGGAATCGGCCATGGACGGACAATGTGGTGGACTCTCTGGTTTAATCACGGGTACTGTAAGACCATACTGTTGTGCTGAACTGTACTGTACGTTTTGACCTGCTGTACTTAAATAAAGGAGATGTTGTTGTGTGTTGTATTTATACAGAAATGTTTTAACTTGCTGTACACACACACAGGACCTGCACAATTTTTAAGCCCGGAGGTCCACAAACAGACCCGGTTTTCAATGTTGTCCTGAAAACTGGGCCTGTTTGCTGCCCTCGAGGACTGTAGTGGTGCAGTCCTGACTGACTGTTTTGCACACCAGCCCACTGTACTGTATATGTTTCTTTAATAAAGGAGATGTTGCGTTTTGTAAACTGTATTTTATAAATAAAGATTTTTTTTAATCACAGGTAAGACCATACTGTTGTACGGTACTGTACAGTACATGTTTTGACCTGCTGTACTTTATTTATGTATTTAAATAAAGGAGATGTTGTGTGTTTTACTGTAACTGGTATTAATAAAAAAATGTTTGTAAGTTTTAACTTGCATTTATACAGAAATGTTTTAACTTGCTGTACACACACACACAGGACATGCACAATTCCAGTCCCTGAGGGCCGCAAACAGGCACGGTTTTCAAAGGTTTCCCTGAAAACCGGGCCTGTTTGCTGCCCTCCAGGACTGTACTGGTGCAGGCTTGACTGACTGTTTTGCACACCATCCTACTGTATTCTGTGTGTTTTGACTTGCCGTTATTTAATAAAGGAGATGTTGCGTTTTGTATATTTTGTGAATAAATAATTTGTTTTTATAACATCTGACTGTAAACCATACTGACTGACTGTAAATGTTTTTACTTTCTGTACATAAATGTTTTCACTAGCAGTAAACCATACACCTGTTGATGTTTTGAATTGCTGTGCACTTAAAATGTTTCTACATTGTGCAGTATTTGTAAATAAATGTTTTTGTACTTACTCCACCAATAAAAGAACATGTTGATTTGTTTTACATTGTTCCATTGTCTCCTTTGCTACTGTAACAAAATATAGTGTCTAGAATGTACACTACTGTCCAGGCATACTGTACTGTATACTGTAGGCATGCTCAGTACAAGAGTATTAAAAAAAATAGAAGACACATACTGTACTGTACTGTATGTACTGGCACCGTATAGAAGACAAATACTGTATGTACAGTACTGTAATACATATAGAATAAACGCATAGTTTTTATTTTTTCGGGTTTATTACACAGTATACTGTACGGTATATAAAAAAGTATTGTACAGTATACTGTACGGCCGGAAAACATCAGCATACTGTTTCAGGTACAGTATTCTATCCTAATCAATAACAACAGCCACTAAACTGTAGACTCCGGTACGTGGGTTTTTAAATCCGATTCAGCAATGTGCAGGCATTGTTACACAAAGCGATATTATCCATCGAAATCCCTCCATTAGCCGTTTTCTTTTCTGAGGAAAAACACAAAGAAATGTTTCACTGTAATGGTCAGCCCCCTAAAAAAGTTCCCAGCCAGTCCCACCAATAATTTTCTCAGGGGGCGTCTCCTGTTCACATGCGCATGCGCCTACCGTTGATGTAATGACACGCATATGCGTTTCAAGAAGGTTCCAATGCGCATGCGCCTAGCGTTCCACCAATTGTTCAGTATCTGCAGTACAGTACTGTGGAAGCCGCTCAGCCAATGATATTGCTTACAGGAGAATCGCTTGACTTTTGAGTCGCACCGATATTGATACTGTATTGTCAAAATAAAAAAAACACAGAAAATAATACGGCAACAATACTCATCATAGAATTTCCCATTCAGCTGGCGCCGGCGCCGGGCCACTGCCAGTCCAGTGTTCTTGATCATCCACGTCTATAGTTTGCAGCGGGACTAGTCCACCTGTAGTCAGCTGATGAGGCTGGAAATTGCTTAGGTACATGCAAGCTTGATCGAAACTGCGCGCGAAATCCGTCTCAGGCTTTCTGGATAGACAGCTAGGGTTGTCACTGACGGTGGGACCGTTATTGGAAGCTGGTGCTGGTGCATTGCTTGGCAGCGACTTTCGTTTCTTAGTTGGTTTTAACACGACCTTTCGCCTTTTGCCGTCTGCACGATCATAGATACAGGAAAAAGCCGGTGATACACACCAATACCCTCCAACAAATTGTGGCTCAATACGATAAAAACTGGGATCGCTACATAACCTTTTCCTTATTGCATGCTTCCACGTATGAGGAGCTGGCGAAAATTTATAAAAGTCATAGTTTTCGATAAAATATTGATAAATTTGAACAACTGTTGCCATCTTATCATCTGTTGCAATAATCGCGGCCCATATCAAATACGCGTAACTTCTGTCGGGTTTTTGGAAAACGGGCTGCACTTAAACACTCATGGCGACGGCTCTCTGGAGAATACTGTAACAGAAACTGGTCTTTGTCTTTATTTAATATGAAAAGCCTAAATTGATATATTTTTGAAACCACTTCCTTCAGTCTCAAGGCCAATTTACAATAGCACACTGTGGTATCTTTATTACACGAAACACCTGCAAGTCGACACATTACTGAAGCACATGCGCATTACAATTCATGAATATCTGCCATCTGGCGGACACGCGAAGAATTGCAACCTATTAAATCCAAAAAATTCTCAATAAATGCATCAACCGCGCGTCAACCGCGCATGACCCGCGCATGACCCGTGGCTGAGAACACAAAATGAATGCGGCATGCTCCCGGTGAAGTGCGTCGCATTCCAGGAAAAAGCCAGGGATAAACCAGCGATGTGTTAGAATAAAATGAGCCGCAGCAGTACAGTTAGATGGTGACCATACAAACGGGTGAATCATCTGATTAACCCTCCAGGCGCTCAGAATATAGCATAGTCCTGCTGGTGAAAGATAAAGTAAATCTTCTAGACCCAGGCTATACACAACCTTAGTGTAATATGAAGAAACATATAATCATTCCCCCAGCCGGCTCACCGCGAGCACTATGAGGTTGGGATATGGGACACTCACGTGTAAGTCCTTATAGTGGTTAGTAAGGCCTGTGCGGGTCTTCCCAGTATGATATACCTGCTTCTCCTGGCTGAAGTCAGGGTGTCTCTGCTCGTGATCTGTGCTCTTCACCACCAACCCAATACCCGCAGACGCGGAGGGCGGTCACCTGACCGGCGGTCTGAACGGTACTTGCTGATGACGTCACGGCAGACTCGGTGAAGGAAACCGCAAGCCAGCAGGAACTCAGCGTGCAGACGCTTGATGCAGCAATGTGAAAGAACTTCTCAAGGAGAGAAAGATGCGTCGCACAGCACAAAAATAGATGAAGGCTGATGTGGGATAAAAAATAAGCTTTATTTGTACAAGGTGCAAGCGAGTCCTCTTGACGCGTTTCGGCCTGGAAGGCCTTTGTCAAAGGCCTTCCAGGCCGAAACGCGTCAAGAGGACTCGCTTGCACCTTGGGCAAATAAAGCTTATTTTTATCCCACATCAGCCTTCATCTATTTTTGTGCTGTGCGACGCATCTTTCTCTCCTTGAGAAGTTCTTTCACAGTTAGATGGTGATACAGGAAGAAATTGGACTTATCATATAAATATGCTTTAGGAATATTTTAAACAGAGCGTGGCATCAGTTTTGGCAACCTGTAGCCCCACGATGGGGACCTGGTGAGCAGTGCTCTGCCCGAACTCCTAGGGGAATCTAGGCAGGGGGGCACAGTGGAGCAGGTTGAGATAGGGTCTCAGGTCAGTGCAGAGCAGAGAGTGCAAGCAAAGGCTAGGCTAGAGCAGCGCAGCATAGGGACATTGTTGCAGGTTACATGCAACCACACATGGGTTTCTGAAATGGCTTATTTATTTCGCCAGCAAAAACATGGAACAAAAATAACAGAGCTTTTCTTCAGCTTATATAAAGTAACGCAATAAAAGTCCTGAGCAGGGCTTTGCACCTTCTGTTCAAAGTCCAGAGAAAAAAATTCAGCATAAAAAAAATGTCACAGAAAAACAGACGTTAAATCAAGCTGTTCTCCCTCCAGAGTTTCAGTGTATCCCCCTGGTTCAGACAGCCCTGCATGTGAGTAGCCTGGGTTTTAAAAGCCCTTAACAAGGCTGCTGGGACATGACCATTAACAAGACCTTCCCAGCTGAATGTTAACCCGGTCACTGCTGCACTGCACACCTAAACATAGGTCTGCCAGGCAAAGGGTTGGTGACTTTTATTCACCCTGTTATTCCTCCCCTGTTAGTGTGTGGCTGAGCCCACGCACGTCTGAAGCCCGACCATCCACCGCTTCCCTCGAGAAGAAATCAGCATTTGTATTTTCCTTTCCAGGCCTGTGCTGAATCTCAAACGAGAAGGATTGGAGGGCCATATACCACCTGGTCACCCTAGCATTGGAGTCTTTCATTGTATTTAACCATTTTAATAGTGCATGGTTTGTCACGAAAGTAAAATGGTCTCCTGCCAGGTAATGCCTCAATTGCCCACTTTACTGCGAGGCACTGCTTCTCAGCGCAGAGTAGTTTTTTTCCCTCGGGAACAATTTCCTACTCAGAAAAAGAATCGGGTGTTCTACTCCCTCAAACTGCTGTGACAGCACTGCCCCTAGCCCTATCTCTGATGCATCAGTTTGCATGATAAAAGGCCTATTAAAGTCTGGGCGTTTAAGGACAGGACTCTCTGATAGAAAGTCCACTTTTTTACTTCCTCAAAGCTCTCTGGCACTCCCTCGACCTTACCACTTGTGTAGGGGCACACTTTTTTGTGAGGTTTGTTAGTGGTGCTGCAAGTTCAGAGAAGTTGGGGATGAATCGCCAATAGTACCCTGCTAAACCCAACAGAGAGCGTACCTGCGTTCTTGTTCGGGGGTTGGAACTTCTTTCAGGGCAGCTCCTTGTCGGCTAGTGGCCTTACTTTTCCACCTCCCACTGCATAACCCAAGTATTTGGTTTCCGCCTTACCTAAGGCACATTTCTTAAGGTTGGCTGTGAGCCCTGCCTCTCGTAGAGACTTGAGGACCGCTTTCAGCCTATTTAGATGAGCCCGCCAGTTTTTACTATAAATGAAATTGTCATCTAGGTAGACTGTGGCATAAGACCTATGAGGTCTCAGCACTTTATTTATAAGTCTCTGGAACATGGCCGGGGCTCCATGCAGTTCAAATGGCATTGTCACAAACTGGTATTGACCTATGGGAGTGACAAAGGCTATTTTGCACTTGGACTCCTCCTCTAAAATTATTTGCCAGTATCATTTTGTTAGATCTAGCATGGATATATATTTCGCTGTACCAAGGGCGTCAATTAACTGTACACTCTTGGCATCGGATATGCGTCAAACTTGGATACTGCATTCATCTTTCGTATGGTCCATACAAAATCTTACCTTCCCATCTTGTTTAGAGACCATAACTATTGGACACACCACTCACTACATGATTCCTCCATCACACCCAAATTTAGCATGTCTTGAACCTCCTTCTCTACAAAGGCCTTACAGCTTTCAGGTAACCTGTAAGGACTAGAATGTACTTTTACACTGGGTGCTGTCTCTATCACATGTGAGACTAAATTAATTTGCCCTGGTAAATCAGAAAAAACATAATTGAACTGTTTAAATATTTCTAACAAGTCCCCTTTTGTTAAGAGGACAACTGTCTACACATAGAGATTTGATCGTCACCAAAGGTGTTCCCCTGTGGGGGGCTGATGACCCAGGTCCATTTCCTCCTCCACCGGGTGGATGAACAGAGACCACTGCACCTTCCAGAGTTTCAGCAAGTCCACATGGTAAATTTATTTACCCTTCCTGGACCCTGGTTGAGTGATCTCAAATTTCACATCACCTGTGCAGCGGAGTACTTCAAATGGGCCCTGCCATTTGGTTAGGAGTTTGCTCTCACAACTGGGTGACAATAACATCACCTCATCCCCCGGGTGAAACACTCTCATGCGAGAGTCGGTCTATGGATGGTAGACTGATGTCCAAACAGACTTGACCTCTAGTAATTTTAAGACATTATGCATAAGTTTAGCCATAAAATTTGTACCTTGGTCTGTCAACATAACCTGGTTAAGTCTGACCCGTGAGAACAGCTCCAGCAATGTGTTGGCTACTTGCTTCGCAGTTGCTGTCCTCAGGGTCAATGCCTCCAGATATCTTGTTGCATAATCGACTATTACCAGAATAAACCTGAATAAACCTGTGTCCTTTCACAGAAGGTTCTAGAGGTCCTACCAAGTCTACTCTAATACTCTCAAAGGGAACTGATACCAAGGGTAGAGGAATGAAGGGGGCTGGTTTTTGTCCCTTCGGACTAGTTAGCTGGCATTCAGGACATGCTGGACATAATTTAGCAATATTACTATGCATCCCTGGCCAATAGATCTAGAATAAAATACGGTCCACGGTTTTATCTCTACCAAGGTAACCACCCCAAGGGACAGTATGGGATAGGGTGAAGATAGTTTAAACAAATGCCTTTGGAACCAAGATTTGTCTGGTGACCTCCCCTGTTTGTATCTGCCTGTTCACCCTATACAGAATATAATTTGATGATTCAAAATGAGGGAACACCATTGTGGCAGGGAAGGGGTTAACCAGGCTTATAATAAAGGTCAAGCCCACTTGGTTACCCCTGACCTGTGTTTTAGGGTCCAAGAGTGTCAGCTCTTGGGCCCGGGCATTGTGTATGCATTATTGTAACTGTGTGCAAAATATGAGAAAACTGCCATTTTTGTTTTTTACCCTTTTCCAGAGGTACTGGGACCGGGAGATTTTAAGGAGGTAAGTTTCTGGGTGGGTTTGACGGAGAAAGTCATTACAGATTGTGGCTATGTATCGGGGTTACAAGTTATGAGTTACCCCAGAAATGTATCTGGGAATCAAGAGAGATTATCGGATACATAGAAGCCCAGGGCTCCGGGCAGACCCCATCCTGTAAATGTTCTTGCGACTCACCACTAGGATGTCCTGTCACTAGAACGTGCTTCAGCAAAGAGCAGGAAAAGGTAAAAATGAGGCACCGAGTTTCTGGGTATAAAGGAAGTTTGTTTTATTAACATGGGTACACAAGAGGTTAATGAATCCCCACACTCTGAATCCAGGATAGGAGTTCAGGGGGGAAATCATATCATGTGTTAAAGGTATGAATTATGGTAGCTCCCGCTCAGGTAAAAGCAGAGAATTTATTGGGGGGTAAGGAAAATGTTTAATTCATGTTAGAATAAAACTGTGCTAGTTAGGTTTTAAAGTATAGGTTATTGAAACCAGAATAGTTTTAAGCAACAGTGTTTTAAGATATGGTTAATCTTTAAGCATTAAATTAGGCAGGATCTTTAGTCTGCAAAGCCTCAGTGGGGGCTTATGACTAATAGTTCAAAGAGACATTTGTCCTAGAGGTGCGATCTGTTTATCAGGAGGAAAGGCTAAGTGTGCCCCAGTATTCGCAGCTTCAAAGGGTCCGTTCAAATGCCAGGAACTAGAGGTGTTAAACCTTTTGTTCACAGAAAGGAATGAGGTAGACTGAGTGGCATTCATTAAGGAAGCAGGATGCAATGTGGATATGTGACCTTATTAAATATGAGAATATCACGAGACCTCCTCTGCGGAATTTGATAAAAATTACATGGGTGTATCGGTGGGACCAAGTCACACATGATGGTTACAGAAACGTGAGTTCTAGCAGGTCCTAAGAGACAGATATTAATATTTCCCTTAATTTTAGGATAACCCGGTTATGTTTAGTATCATTGGGACCGGCATTCGTGCTGGAATGTATTATATCTCTCACGTGTCGGGAAGTATTACAGAACTGCAGTTATGAGTACATTTAGATATGAAAAGCCATTTTTAAACGTCCTTTGGGGGAGGAGTTTTTCTCTGGGGTAAGACTGTCAATCTCACCACTGATTTACGACAGGGAGGCATTATGTCTCCAGAGAAGTAGGCTTGGCTAGATATGCTAAGTGGCTGAAATGCAAAGTTGGCACATGCTCTGTCACTTTCCTGAAGCCAGGTGTGCCAGGGGTTATCACAGTTATGCCATTTGGTATGAAAAATGCCCCGGCTACCTTTCAACGCCTGGTCAATAGGTTATTGAAAGGGATGAAGGGTTATGCACGGGCGTACCAGGATGACATTGCTTTTTTCAGTAATTCATAGGACACATACTTAGTACATGTAGCAGCGGTGCTGAGTAGGATTGGGGAACCAAGGCTGACACAGAAGCCTGCAGCCGGTATGGAAGTGGTGTTATACTACGGCACAGAGTAGGTGGAGGGCACCTGAAGCCAAAACCGGCCAAGATTGAAGCTATAGTGCAGTGCCCAGTGCCTAAGACCAAGAATCAGGTTATGGCTTTTTAGGCAACGCTGACTACTACAAAAAGTTTGTCCCTCAGTACAGTGCCATTGCTAAACCCCCGACTTACTTGACTCAGAACCAACTCTCGTTTCTGGTAGCCTGGTCTCCTGCCTGTGAAGAGGCTTTCAGGCATTGAAGACAGCACTTACTCCTATCCTGGCTGCACAAGATTATGCAAAAATGTTTCTTGTATAGACCGATGCCTCCGACTATGGTATCGGTGCTGTACTTAGACTTGTGGGCATGGAAGGGGGTTAACATCCTGTGGTGTATCTCAGCAGGAAACTACTACCCCGGAAAGTGGCTTATGCCACAATTGAAAAAGAGTGTCTGGCCATCGTTAGGGTTTTGTGAAAACTGCAGCTCTACCTGTATGGCAGGACATTAATGGTCAAAACGGATCACAATCCTTTGAGTTGGCTACAAAGGGTGTTGGGGGAGAACAGCAAGTTTCTGCGCTGGATTCTTGCATTGTAGGAATTTGACTTTACAATTCAACACAAGAAAGGCAGCCAGCATGGCAGCACATCCCTAGTGAGCCAAAAGCCTCAAGAAGTGCAAGGCTTGCGGAGCCACCGGTTGTGGTGAGTGCCACAGAGCCTTCATCTTGAGGGGAGAGGTGTGCCAGTGAGGGGGTAAACAGGCTCAATAATAAAGGTTAAGCATGTTTGATCACCTCTGATCCTGTTATTGGGGTTCAGGGGTGTCAGCTCTTGAGCCCAGTGACTGTCTATGCGTTGTATGTATTTATGCAACAATAAAGAATGTATGTGTTTTTTCCTTTCCAGGAGTGCCAGGAAGCAGAGATTGCTGAGCTATGAGTTTCAAGGGGATGTTTTATGGAGCATAAAAATATGCATTTGTTTAAGTGAGAATAGGTTGATGCTAATAATAATCCAATGTTTTTGGTAATAATACCTCAAATTTGGTATGTCGCTTTTTGGTGACTGTAACAGGGGACTTATCCCTGTTCACAAATGTGCCTCTAATCCAGCAGTGTGGTAGTTAACTGCTGGTAGGCAATTAACTAACACCACCTGCCTGATTTAGATGGCTTAGAAAAAGCCTGCCTTTGAGACAGGAAGTGACTCCTTAGCTCATGTGTGAGCTGAACTTTGGAGACAGAGCAGAGGTTCTTGAGTCTCCCAGGAGAGACTGACCAAGAGAACACAGATCTCTAGAGCTGACCACGTCTTGAGCTCTGCCAGAAGACACAGCAGAGCTGCTTCCAAGACACAGGGAAAACTTGTAAACCTGAATGCTGACAAACCCTGAAGAAAAGGTAGCAACCAGGGACAGAGAAGATTTTCCCTCCAAACCACAAGGAACAGGACTTTTATTACAAGACTTTTTATATCTGTTCATTTCATGCTATGTGTTTGGGGCTGGGAGACATGCTTAACTAAGGGAGTTGTGAATGGCATAGTATTTCACTAGAACCACTCCCAAGTGAATTGAAGCTTTGTTTCCCCCTTGTTTGAATGGTTTCCTGATGTTAAGGAAAAGGCACAATAAAGCCTCGTTATAATTTCACCTTATAAAGTCTCCAATTGTGTACCTCTGTGAATGTCCGTCTACATATGGTGTCCGAAGTGGGACGAGAGGACGTCTTTGAAGTTAGAAAGGACCGGAGATTTTTTCTGTGAAATTTTTTTTATGCTTTTTGCCTACAAACAGTCTGAGCAACTTAAAAAAAAAAAAAAACTCTCAGGCAGCAGAGACCACAGTTAAAGTGATACATACCACTGCACTGAAACCACAGATGGACTCATTCCCCCAATCCCAAGAGGAGAGAGACTGCTGAAGCAGCTAAACCTTATTTGCCTATCACAAAGTGTAATATGGTCATTGAAATAGGGGTTTTGCCTTCCAGTCATAGTCAGGGTTCAAGAAGTGAGTCAGCCCTTAAAAAGGAATAGGTGTTTGTTGTTTTCAAAAGTTTCGCTGAAGCAGTGAATACAGATGGTAACCCACGAGCGGTACTGATTTTGCAAATAAAGGTTGCCACACCACATAGGACTACCAGCTGTGAATGGAGTATATGCAGAAAAGTGTGAAAAATTGATGTAAGACTGTGCTGAAGCAGGGGAATTTTTAGCAAACAAATGCTGAGTGTAAAATTGCCCTAGAGGGGAAAAAGGGATTGCTGAACTGTGTAAAAGGTATTCCAAAGCCAATTGCTGAGTGTTGAGTCACCCTGCCGGGAGTGAAAGAAATATTCCACTGCAAAGAATGTTTTTTTTTTTCTGCAAGTAAAAAAAAGTCTGCCTATATATCTTGGGAGCAAAACAAGACACCCAAAGTGTGAAGTGTGAAAGCTATAATACCCAAGGATGAGACTGAAAATTACTGAACTCAAGCAGAAAACCAAATTCTGTTGCTGAAGCGGAGGGATTGGACCTAGCAAGTAAAGGGTATAAAGCAAACAGAAGTTTTTACCTAGCAACTACACATTCAGCATACCTAATGAGAGATTACAACTAGCAAGTAAATGGTGTAAAGCAAATACACGTTTTTACCTAGCAACTGCACATCTTGTATATCTGATAAGAGAAAATGCATGCACAGCACTGCTGATATTGTAAAAAAATTACCCAAGAAAGAAAAGTCTACAGAGATGCCTGTGAGAGCAACAACCTCTACAAGCAAAATATGCCCACCTGTAGGACTACCACAATTGGGGGTTCTAGCAAATACAGTGGCAACAGCTACAATAGTGCCTCCTGAGGTCAGGAAGAAAATTACACCTGATAGCCTAAAAATGGAGGACAAGATGCAGCGTTCCTGTAATGAACCCTACCCCACGGAAGAGTGGCCCTTCCAGTCCAATAAAGAGGAAGACATCTCTTACGGGGAACCCGAACCGAGTCACACCCACAAAACACCCCAAGAATGGTGGGGGTGCCTGAACTCGGCACGAACAGAAAAGACCGCCCTCTATGATGACGAATATGGTCGACAAGAGAAAGAGCGGGAGCAGCAGATCACCCAATATTTCTGTCAGCTAAAGCAACTGCAAGAAAAGCCTGGCATATATAATGAAGCTGCTAAAGTATCAAATAAAGAAGGAGACCCCAGTATTCCGGATGGGACAGAGTCATCCAAAACAAAAAAGCGGAAAAAGAAAAAGAAAAGCGGTTCTTCACTTACCGTGGAAGGAACAGACACGTCCGCAGATCCTGTGGAGGAAAAGGGGGACCGAGTTGCCCTGCAGCCTAGAGAAAATGGAGAATTCGTCCCGCGGTTAACCGAATATCCAGAGGGCCCAAGGCAGAAGTCGTGAACCCCAAAGAAGTGTCTGTCCGGTGCCAACAGTGAGGAAGCCTCAACCAATGATCCCAGGGAAGTGGAGCCAGAACCAGTAAGTGACAATCCCTTGACCAGCCCTGAAGATTCCCTGAAAAATGCCAGGCATGACTGTGATATGCTCCGTGAACAATTGAAACAAAAGGAAGATGGTTACACAGAGCTACAGAAAAATAACGTGACGCTACAGGAATATGTGCTCGCAATGTACTCTTTAGCCAGGACAGAATTGGACGATCTCAAGACTGAGCTAGATACTGCAAATGCTACTATTTCCGCCATGAATGAAAAGCAGAGCCAATCTGATAAAATGGTGGCTATGCTAAAGCAGAAGTATGAGGAGGCACTGAAGCAGATAACAGTCTTCAAGCAAGAGGTTCACACTCTTCGCATAGAGCTGAATGCCTCACAACAGGAGCTCAACAGTGTCCGGATAGAGGTGGACGTATCTCAGAAAGAGGTTCAGACACTCCGCAGAGCACTGGATGCCACACATCATGAGACCAACAGCTTCCACACAGACCTGGAAGTTTCCAGAAAGGAACTACACAGTCTCACTGAGGAGCTGGGCATTTCTAAAGAAACGATTGTCAATCTTAATGCAAATCTCCAAGTCTCCCAGAAGGAGCTTCAGACCCTCAACCTAGAGAAGGAAGTCTCATGCCAGGACACTGTCATTCTCAAAGCAGATGTGCGTAAATGGAAGGAGGACTGCAAAGAGGCCCTGAATAGTACAGAGACTGAAAAAGTAGAACATTTAAGATTACAAAGAAAAAACTTAAAGCTCAAAGAAGAAAAATTTAATTTTACAAACGACGTGAAGGGAAAAAATGAAAAGCTGCACGAGCTTAAAGATATAAATAGACTTTTGGAAGGTGAGAAGTTTGAAGCAGAGCACCGACTGCAGAACCAACTGCAAGGTCTGCGTACACACCTCGAGAAGGCAGAGGAGAAGCAGCGAACTCTGCAGGAAGACAATCTGCAGTCTGTTAAAGAAATTCAAGTGCTGCAGGAACGTCTGATGACCCAGTATGTTCCCGCAAAGCAGCATGAGAAACTGAAGGCTACCCTGAGCATCACCAAAGCATCGCTAAAGGCCAAGCTTAGAACCCAGGTGACCCGGCACAAAAGGGAGCACAAGAAGGTCCAGAAACTGAAACAAGTAACTGTGGCCCGAGCAAAGAAATTCATAGTGCTTCACAATGCAATAAAAATGTGGAAGCAAGCTCAGAGAAAGCAAAGTGTGCAGATAAATTCCCTTAGAAGAGACTTGCAAGACGCACTCAAAAAACAGGGATCTCTCGTGGATGAGATTACAGTCCTACTAGGACAAGTATTGACCCTGACTAAGCGTCAGTATCCCACAGCCTCAAAAACCCATGAAGACAAGGGTACAGTGAGAGCTGGGAATACCGCTCATCTGAAAGACAAGGTTGCAAAATAAGAACCACCTAAAAAAGCACTAGCAAAACCTTCAGCCACCCAATAGGCAACAAAAGAAGGTACACGTGCTGAATCAAAACCAGAAGAATCCTTAGCTGATGAAGCTGAATAGATGGGACATTCTCTGGAAGTGGGTGTGGAATTGCAACTTAATCTCAAAGAGGCTGAACTAGCAACCGCATTTAGTGGGAAAAGGGCAGAGAGACAGCTTCAAGAGCAGAAAACTCAAAGGGCTGTTTTTAAATGCTCTGCAACTGCTGCTATACAGTCTGCCTACAATAAGACGAGCACCAGACGCGAGGGAAATCTCATGACCGCGCACGTAGCAAAAAGACTATACTTAGAAAAAGTCCTCCTCGAGTGACTGAGGGGTGCTGATCTCAAGCACCTTCGGGAGGAGACACGAATAAACTGGAGAAAGGGCTCCAATCCCAGCAGGACTGAGAGTTCTCTTCCTCCATCCACTCTCATTAAAGTCACAGAGATATCTAGAATGAGAGTGGAAGGATGGGCTTTGGCCGTGGCAAGCCCAAGCTTCCCACAAACAGGGGAGGTATGTAACAGGGGACTTATCCCTGTTCACAAATGTGCCTCTGATCCAGCAGTGTGGTGGTTAACTGCTGGGAAGACTCTTTGTATCTTAGAAGCTGAGTTTTGGTCTGTGGAGGACGTTGCACAGCAGCAGTTTGAGCCGTGGGGGACGAGAAGTGAGAGAGGGACATCGGGAGTGCCTTAGGGCGTGACGTCACATCTGCCCAGAAGTCCTGGAGTTCGAGTGACTCGTGCGCTTCAACCTATCATCCCCTCCATGTGGAGACACCCGTGAGAAAGCTCCGGTTGCCATCTTTGGCGTAACATCAATGTGATTCCAGTTGCACTGTTGTATACATCAAATGTCTTGTGAGTAGGGTTACAATTTTTCCCCTCCGGATTGGTGTGTGCCAGCCACCCTCCCACACCCAGCTATAGTAGTTGTTAATAAATAGCTTTTTTAATTATTATACAGCCTTGCTAGTGTTGTTTTCATCCGTCATATTTGTCATGTATTGTTAGTCTGCTATGTTTTTATGTTTGCATTGACATACTGCACCATAATCTGTTTCTTTTCTTTTCTCTCTTTTACATATATTGCACTGCATTTCGATGAGAATTGTCAGCTCACTTTCACATCATCAGCTCATTTAAGGACTTCAGTTGGATTGCACACTGTTATGGTTTGGATTTCCTTTAAATGACATTTAATTTTTGGTGCCGATATTCCTTTTTTTCTATATGCTTTTTGACTTACTGTACTGTTAGTATTTGTCTGGCTCTTAGTGTTTTATAATTCACCTTATAATTAATTAGGTAAATATTTCACGTGTGTTCTGTAGCGCTGTTTTGCACCGTCTTTTTTGTTATTGGTAGGCAATTAACTAACACCACCTGCCTGATTTAGATGGCTTAGAAAAAGCCTGCCTTTGAGACAGGAAGTGACTCCTTAGCTCACGTGTGAGCTGAACTTTGGAGACAGAGCAGAGGTTCTTGAGTCTCCCAGGAGAGACTGACCAAGAGAACACAGATCTCTGGAGCTGACCATGTCTTGAGCTCTGCCAGAAGACACAGCAGAGTTGCTTCCAAGACACAGGGGAAACTTCTAAACCTGAATGCTGACAAACCCTGAAGAAAATGTAGCAACCAGGGACAGAGAAGATTTTCCCTCCAAACCACAAGGAACAGATAAGACTTTTATTACAAGACTTTTTATATCTGTTCATTTCATGCTATGTGTTTGGGGCTGGGAGACATGCTTAACTAAGGGAGTTGTGAATGGCATAGTATTTCACTAGAACCACTCCCAAGTGAATAGAAGCTTTGTTTCCCCCTTGTTTGGATGGTTTCCTGATGTTAAGGAAAAGGCACAATAAAGCCTCGTTATAATTTCACCTTATAAAGTCTCCAATTGTGTACCTCTGTGAACGTCCGTCTACAGTGACCCTAATCTTGATGGTGTTAAGGATACCCTAGACATAATGCAGGATAAATGTAGGAAAAGAGGGTACCCTAAATCATTATTGAAGACACAACGTGATAAGGCAGAGGCCATCCCTAGGGAGAACCTCTTAAGAGGTACACCACAGGGTGACCGCCCAGGGAAACAATTTTCAATACCTTTCGTGACTACCTTCAACACTCAATCAGGTAGAATTAAAAACATCATACTTAGGCATTGGCCTTTATTACAAAATGATTCTTTCCTATCTTCAGCCTTCACACTAAAACCCCTGTTTTCCTATAAAAGGGGTAGAAATATCAGAGATAGACTTGTGAGAGCGGACATTGGGGGTACTGAGAGGCAACAGACTTTCCTGGGCACCCCTAAGTTGGGCTGCTATAGATGTTTGAACTGTAGTCAATGCAATAGTATGCAAGAGGGTCTCACTTTTCGACATCCCCATACTGGACAGATGTACCAGATTAAGGATTTCTACACATGTATGTCTAAAAACGTAGTATATCTCATTAAATGCCCGTGTGGACTTGGTTATGTGGGTGAGACGACGCAACAGGTGAAGGATAGGATTCGACAGCACAAAGCAGCCATCCGCAGGGGTGATCCTGACGCACCAGTTGCCCATCACTTCACACAAGCAGGGCATAATGCCAGCCAGCTGAGGTACCAGGTCATTGATAGTGTGGGGAGAAAGCGGTGCGGAGGTGACCTACAGAGGATGCTATTACAGAGAGAAACACAATGGATAAGGCGCCTAGATACGGTAAGCCCAAGAGGCATTAATAAAGAAATGGACCTTAGTTGTTATTTCTGATCGGTATGGAGCATTACACACCGTGTAGTGCCTTTAGTGTCCCTCCGATTTAGCCGCTTAGGTTCCGCATGACATCCTCCCCACCAGACCTGGACCGACAGCACACTACGGGTCTAATTGCTCTATAGATCATGGAGTGTGAGTTTGGTGTCATCTGGATTTTGGCTTGTGAGTGATCCATCCAGACACCTTAGTCATTTCTACCTACCTCTGTCCAGTCCCTTAACTGTGGGTAAGTCTCTGATCTCTTCTCTTTCAGTGACTTATTCATTCTTTTTTCCTATGGTTTATCAATTAAGGTTTATTCAGATCTTTATATTACATTGATTTTATCCATTTCACTGGGTCTCTTAGTGAAGGGGGTTATCTGGTACCTTTCATCTAGACAGGATCATATATTGACTCCAAGTATTGAATCAGTACTAATCTCACTGTGCTCTACTGCACCGACACACTTTATTCGAGCAAATACCCAGTATGTACCTGGCAGATACCTGGAATGCGCCGCTCCTCACCTCTGACAAGCCCCGTTGCGTTTGCCTTCCCAGCCTGGGTTCATGCCTGGCTGACGGGCGGCTGATCTGTTAAATGATAATGATTAGGATTTAATAGGCTGCAATGCTTCGCGTGTCTACCAGATGGCATAAATTCATGAATTGTAATGCAGTATATATATATATATACTGTGCAGTATTGCAGCCAGCGGGAATAAAATGCTTCAATCCCTGCTTGGAAAATACCTCAATGCACTCGGGCAGAAAACAGTCACAAACCTCAATACACCCGGGTATGCCCGAATTCGTGGGACTAGCCGAGCTCGAATAAAGTGTGTCGCCAGTGTACATCCCTGTTTATGTTTTTCCTACAAGTGACTGCGAGAGCATCAAGCACCACAAGGTGGAGCTGCTGTGCTGACCACCAGGAGTGCTGCCTTCACTCTCTCCTGCATCACTATGAGACTGCTTTCCACTTGAGTCAGAGACTGATCGGGATTACTTGCACATGCGCAGTGATGTCCCTTCACGACCAGAGGGGAAGAACAGCTGACGCATGCTCAGTTCTGAACTGCCACGTTGACAGATGCTAGCCTGCAAGAGGAGAATCACGTGACGTCATTGAGCGGCGGCCAAAGCTACTACATATAGCAGCTGAGATTGCTATCTCATCCCTCAGCACTCCACACGAGCAGCTGAAGGAGCAGAGCCACTGAGGGTTTGACCACTTCATTTATTTTTCTCATTAACCTTTCATTGACTGTGTGGACTCTTGGTGCTCATTTGCAAGCTGCTTTCTTGCAAGCTGTGTTCAGCTTTAACTGTACCATTAGTGGATTCTTGCTGCCCTGCTATTAGCTGTTTAGCTGTATTTAGCTTACACTATATGTTTACTAGCTATTTTCAGGGGTGTCTGATTTGACCAGGTATAGGGGAAGGGAGGCTTAGGGAAGTACCTCTCGGTCCTTTTGGACCAGGGGGAATGGGCCAGATGAAGAGGTAGTCCCTCGAAACGTCGCCCCCCTAGCATACTTTCCGTTCTCCGTTTTTTTTGTGTATAATCCTTGTGTTTCATGTTTTTTCCCCTTTTCCTTCTTTCCACCCCCCCACCCCTCACTTTGTGACATGCCCATTTGTGATACTGGTTTCTGCAAACACATTTGATTTATTTCTGGTTCATTTTTTTATTAAATGTTTATTCTGCATTACAACTGTTTTCATTATTTAGCTATTAGACAGTGAGTGCTGGTACTTACGTAAATTTGTTAGTACTATACAGGGGAATAAGGGTCCCCTTTTGTTCCGTGCACCCTGCAATTGCATATATTTAACACCATCAGAGTGCTGTCTATCGTCCCCTTTTACCCTTTGTTTCCCCCTTGTTTGGATGGTTTCCTGATGTTAAGGAAAAGGCACAATAAAGCAATAAAGCCTCGTTATAATTTCACCTTATAAAGTCTCCAATTGTGTACCTCTGTGAACGTCCGTCTACAGTGACCCTAAACTATAGTCCCTTAAGTCCTTTATGTACTGGAAAGAAGTTTCTGCATAAAGAATATATTTAGTATACTTTGGTATTTTAACATTTTAATTGTGGGATCCACCTTGTAGCACTTGTCATTTCTAAGTGTTACATTAGTGTCAGAAATTATAGAATCACAGTAAGACAAAATGATTTCCAGAACAATTATATTGAGTTGACAAGTCTAAGGCACCTTGTGAGAAATTCCTTACTGGTGTGAGGCCCAGGATAATTGAAACACACAATCTTTGATATTCTTGACAGAGGTTCTAGGAGTTAAACCAGCTAATGGGTAGAACCACTTTCACGGCAAACTTTTATACGGAATCCGCCGGGCTGATTTTTAGTGATAAAAAAACTAATCTACCTTTTGGAAACTGATCTGTGGAAATCCGTAGCAGAAAATAGTTACATAGTTGCATAGTAGATGAGGTTGAAAAAAGACATACGTCCATCAAGTTCAACCAATGCTAAAATAACACATCAATCCGTGAGGGATTTGGATTTTGACTAACATTTCACCCATCTCTAATCAAAACTACAATTAAATAGTCAATTTGTCTATACCCAAATCTGCATCTTAGACAAAGCAAACAGTAAGCTACAAAGTTGATCCATGGACTACTGTAATCATATGCAAATAATGTACATAATTTTGCTAAACAAAACACTAATTTACAATACAGTTCTATTTTGTTTTCTTTTGCACCCAATCACATCCAACAGTATTACTATAGATCATCTGAAATAGTAAGACTCATCAAAACTTCATATTATGGCAAACATTGTTGTCACGGTAAGGTTACAGTAGCCAGCCTGATATAATATAGGTGAAGCTTGGCTGGCTGCCCAAAAACCATGTGTAATGGCCGCCTGTGTGAGGCTCATGGTGGCCGGTATATGTAATGTTTGGTGTAACCCATTCCAGAAAAGAACTAATCACTGTCTGATGTCTGGAAGGTAGAAAACTGTATAAGGGGGGAAAAGGGAATGTAGTAACTGTATATATCTGCAAAATCTGTTAAAACCCTTTATTCCCTGTAAAGTAAAATGTATTCCCCATGTTGAAGTGTAGCCTGTTCCCCATGCAGTTAGATAAAGCAGCCAGTATGTAAATGTAAAGATATGTGTAAATATTTATTTACAGGCAGACACAGTAATCCAATTACCTGTGCTGCTTGCAAAGAAATGTTAGTTCATGGCAAATGGCTGGGGGAGGCTGGGTGCCGAATGGCAAATGGTGGGCAGGGAAGGGCTGGCTATCAGGTCCGAGGATGGTCACTCATCGTGGAGAGCCATTGTTCCCTACAGACCTGCAGGCACCTTCCCAGCAGGCGATTTGTGGCTGGCCAGGGAAGCCTATCCTGGGACTATGTCCCCTAGTACAATCCCATATGCAGTTTCAAATATTCCACCTCCAAGCCGCTCCGTCATCCAGGACGGTCCTGGACACTTAAGCCGGCCTCCTCTTCTCCCATTGGTGCAGCTGGGTGAGCCCCCGTCAAGCTCTCAACTGTGATTGGCTGCAAGGTCACGATCCGCAATGTGATTGGTCGCTGGCTCCTTCTCCATGTTATGGATAGCCAGGGGGGCTATGTAATGAGAGCAGCCGGGGCAGAGAACAAGACAATCTCTGGACGTGATCAGAGACGTTCTGGTGGGCTTTTTAAAAGTGCATTGTGTAAAAGAGCATACACAAGTACTGATCTCGGCGGATAAGCGCCGGAGAAGCCCGGCAAGTGGAGCAAGTTGGAGTTTGACGGAGACACAGTTGAGCCGGAGTTTCAAAAGTGCTTTGTACTGGATTGCACTGAGAGGAGCAATGCAAACAATGGGACAAGGAGCTGACCGGTTAAGCCTATGTGGAGCACTTTGTCCACCCTCTGGAAGATATGGCGACTACGGTGTGTGTGGTGTATTACCTATGGCTCATAGCAGGCCTGAACCTCGGTCGCTGGGAGCCGGGGGTGTATCTGGTTCTTATGGTGACAGCGCCTCCACCCGCAAAGGATCCCGACTTGGCAGGATGAACCCTTACAGGAACAATAATAATACATGCACACAAATATATATATAAATATGCTAACAACCTTTACTGAGCACAATAATCTTGGTACCCTGCACCCCACAGTAATATAGCTCCCAACCTGATACCAACAGTGAGTGTCCCCAGAGTACATTGATTGCCAGGCACCAATTCCCTGATGTCCCTTTTCCCAAAGACAAGGCCCACCCAAAGTGTTGGAGATAGCGCTATCCCGTGGACTGTTAGGCTGCGCTTATAGTGCCTTGCGACGGCGACGCAATGTTGCTCCAAAACAAATCAATTGAGCGCGATGGCGACGGACCGACGGACCGACGGACTGACTGAAAGTTTGGAAGCCGGCTAAATTTGATTTTTTAGAGACAGTCACAACATGTGACTGTCCCTAAACCAATCAAATTGCGCGACCTGCCCCTTTAGTGACATCACAGGGGACAGTCGCTAAAAAACAAACAATAACTTTTGCTGGTAGCGACGGGTGACGTCATCGGTCGCGTCGCCATTGCTAGCACTATAAGCGCGGACTTAGGTACGTGCCTGGGGCTCCAAAACCCGGGTATTGCTGCATGACAAAGAGGATCTGTCTGATCCAACATTGTCATCCGCGATAGCATCTGCCTTTGCGTGGGGTGAATTCCGGCGTGGATAATATCACCTTACCATCTTTTCCGCGTAGCTGGTCTGGTCCCAGACCACAGGCCACAGTCACCACGTGGCGTCTCACCGGTGCTGTACCTGACTTTATGCAGCTAATGGGGAAAAGTCCCTGACTATGGACTTTCCCTATAGCAGCCACAAGCTACAGCGAATCGGGGCCTAACTGGGGCCTAAGGGGGGAAATCTGGCCTAGTCCAGGGGAGCACTGCTCCCTAGACCCTACCTGCTCCTCAGAGGTACCTCTTCCGACTAAATTCCCAGACGTGCCAAAGGTATCAATATCTGGCAGGGGAGATCCTCGCAGCCCTATTGGCCTGCCCTTGACACCTGACAACTTGCCCCTGTGCACATGGGACTTGTAGTGCCCGTGAAGCCCTATCTGCCCAATAGCCACTTTGCGCTACTGCACTGCACATGCGCCACTTGGTAATGGCCACCGGGCTCCCTCTGCACATGCACGAACTCCCGCGACTGCCCTGTCCCTCACAAGATGGGGACGCCTTACTGCGGGAGCCACCGTAGCCTCCGGCGAGCCCGTAGCCGGCTCACCTGCCTGCAACACTACCCGTTTGCTCACAGAGGTAAGCGGGGGAACCGGAGGTAAACGGGGGAACCAGAGATAAACGGGGTAACCAGAGGTAAACGGGGTAACCAGAGGTGGAGACCCAGGCCACACCTACCTGAAGCAGGCTCCTGCACCTAGTTGAGGCTAGAGACTCACCCCTCCCAAGCCCCCAGTTGTTGAGTGTTTCACTGTGATATTGTATTTTGTGTGTTTGCTGGCTTTCCAGAATAAACTTAGTTTATTTCATTATTGTGCCATGTCTGGTGATGACAATCCCTGGTGGTTTAGGTGTTTAAAGTACTGGTCTCCCATGACAAATATAATTTACTAATATAAATTCATAAATAATAGAAGAAAAAAGTTAAATATCCCAGTGAATTCAGTTCTAAACATTTTTTTTCTGCTAGCATCATTAAAAAAGTATCCTGCGTTTATCAGAGATCAGTTCATTTTTTATACTCCTAAATGTAGACATTTTGTCAGCACATCATATTCAGACATATTGTAACTGTCCACCAAATTAATAAAAAATGTGTCAGAACTTTCTGACATACCCTTGGGGTCTTTTTGCTTCATGAAGTAGATTAATAAAAGTCTTATTTCTAAAATGGAGATGGCTTTAACACTACAATTATCTTATAGTCCCCTGCCACCAATCTGTGCTTGAAAAGCAGGGGATATCACTTTATTCATTGCCCTTAAGACAAAAGGGAGGTTTATTAGGCAAGATAGAGTAAATTGAATGTAACTTCAAACTGACAGTCAAAATAGAATTTTTAGATTGTGGCAATGATCTCTGTAAAGTTGTTAGATAATAAATTCTCTCGCTCTAATTTAATAGTTCCAAATTTATAGCTTCAGGTTGTAAAAATACTGTGAAATCTTCTTAACTTTGTAATTAAAGTGAAACCTTGATACAGTACTTGATTATCAAAAATTTAATTTCTGATAAAGACATGTTTTTGCATACATTATGCATATTTATGTCTCAATACCATGCTTTGGGACACAAAAATGGCGAGAGAGAGAGCGAGAGAGAGCGAGAGAGAGCGAAAGAGAGAGCGAGAGAGAGCGAGAGAGAGAGCGAGAGAGAGAGCGAGAGAGAGAGCGAGAGAGAGAGCGAGAGAGACCCACTCACTCACTACATACACCCCCCTTTTTTTGTTGTTCCCTCCTCCTCTCCCATTGTGGTATCCCTTCCCTTGTTTATTTGACCCCACATCACTACCCCATGGGTCCATTTGTGTGTATTCCTTGCCGACGTGACTTTATTCCAGGTTTATTGTATATTTTGCTATCTTCATTAAATTTGGTTTGTTTTGGCATACTCCGGTTTTGACCTTTCTTCTAATAGTCAGTGAGTGCTTGGACATTTTAGTAGATATACTGCAAACATGGTGTTTCTTGTTTGACTTTTCGCTAATGTTTCCTAAATAGTTTGCATTGCCAAATGACACAAAAGTCATGCTGTTACATCAGTGCAGAACCTGAAATATGGGAGAGAGAGCTTCTGAAGCAATAATTCCATGTTCCTACATAAATAAGATGTGCTGGGGACAGGTCTTCAGAAAAAGGAGTGTGTGGAACACCCAGAGAGGGAAGTGATACATATAAAGTATAGTACTGGATGATCTTCATCTGATTACCCCAAACTGCTGTCACTGTGACACGGTGGATTTGTTATTGACTGCCCAGTTCAATCATATGACACTGGGTAGTAAGACAGTATGATACTTTATTGTATATACAGGGAAAATATGTATCCAAAGTCTTTCTCTTTTCATTTTTTATTGTTAAGTGATAGAACCATAATTAGCGTTAACAGACCAAGCAGAAAGAACAATAATAACCAGATAACATGTGAATTGCAGTAAGCAGACCCAGAGAATATATAAGCTAATTATTTTTACACAAGAATCAAATAAGTACAAAATTGTACTCTATGTGAAATTTAGGGCCACATTTACTAAGAATACAGATATAACAGAATTGACTTTTGTCTGGGTCTCGCGGATTGCGTCTGATCTCCCGATGTTTTTCGGCTGCTTTCAGCTGACTCACGAGTGCTTCGCACCCGGGAAAATTATGTTTTAGCATTGGTTGCTATACTGCACAGTTATGATAGATGGTGCTAGTGTCTTCAAATCTAAATGCAATGTACAGATGCAGCCACTAAGATTCAAACACAGCTCGGGATAAAAATCACAAAACGCCACAATATCTCGCGAGGTGGACTGCAGAAGACTAATGGCCCAGCGGATTAACACAGCAGGTATCCCTGCTATGTGAATCCTACCAGGTTCTACCTTTCTGTAAGAGATGCGCTTTAAGAGAGAGACAGAATCAGTCAGTCTACCTCTAACAGGCGATCGCGGGCGTTTTATTTAATTTTAATATTACAGTATTTTTGCAGGGGGTCTCCAGAGCTGACTTGCATTGATTTCAGGTCCGGGGATCCCCTGCTTCCCAAGTTACAGGCCCTGTTATCGGGTGCTGGTATCCCGGCGGCAATGTTTAAATTCTCCCATGTCACTGCCCACGTGGTCGGGGTATTTAAACAAACTAGAGGGATATCGGCACCCCATAACAGGGCCTTGAACTCAGGAAGCAGGTGGTCCTTGGACCGGAAATCAATGAGGTTCATCTCCGGAGACCCTCTGCTACAATACTGTAATATTATTATTTTTTTAAAGCAGCTTCATTACCTTAGAGGCTAACCGCTAAGTCAATGAAGGGTGAAGGCAGACAGGTTTATTGGGGTAGAGGGGGTGAGTGAAGGGGGTAATAGCCCCAGGAAGGGTTGTTATGCCTACCGGGAAGGTTGCAGTAGTAACTGCTATTGTAATGAAAGGATTAATCCCTCCCACTACCCACCTGAGGCCTAACAACCCTGCCTGTGGCAACTAAACCTTTCACTCAATCCCTCTACCCACAATACATATTAAAATAACTACTACCTACTGTACCAATACACAACCCACCCCCTGTACCCCCAACAACCACCCTAACACATAAAGGACAGTAATGGGCAAAATCACTATTATTCAGATGTGGATAATAGTGCATTTGCCCATTTAACATAAACCAGCAGCATAAAGTAAATAACACTTGCACTTACCCCTGCCAGCCTGTCAGGATGAAGGGTGTCCTCATCCTCATCACTGTTCATGTCCTCCACGGTTAGCAAGAGTACAATAAAAAAAAATACAATATAATGGCCCCTAACCCCTTAATCACCTTAGCGTTTAGTAACCACTATAGTAATAAAAGGGTTAACACCCCCTCCCCCGTTACCCACCCGAGAGGCCTAACCACCCACCCTGGGGACACTACCCCCACCCTCCACCCCCACTACCCATTGATTGGCACAGTGTTAAATCATGTCCATATAATTTGGGCATGATTTAGCACTACAGTATGACAGACAATGGGTCAAGCTAAAAAATAACAAACTAACAAAAAAAAATCAAAACAATCACCAAAAATAAACAACACTAAAAAAGTAAACACCCAAAAAATACTATAAATAAATGAAACAAATACCAAAAAAAGCTCCAGAATAAAAAAGCATAACACCATCAACAAACAAGAAATAAATAAAACAAATACCAAAGAAACACCAGAATTTAACATCAAAACACCAAAATAATACCATAAATAAAGGTTAACCCTTACATTACCATAGTGGTTACTACAGGTACTTAGGTACTTAGGTAATGAAGGGGTTAACCCCTCCGCAACCTTCCCCGTAGGCCTAACCACCCTCCCAAGTGCCATTACCCCATTCACTCACACCCTCTTCCCCCAATAAACCTTATAGTCTGCCTTAACCCCTTCATTACCTTAGCGGTTAGCCTCTAAGGTAATGAAGCTACTTTTATTTTATTTTAATATTACAGTATTGTAGCAGAGGGTTTCCAGAGCTGAACCGCACTGATTTCCGATACAGGGACCACCTGCTGCCTGAGTTACGGGCCCCATTATGGGGTGCAAGGGGCCCGTGGTGTACAAATCCCTCTGGTTTGTTTAAATCCCCCGATAACATGGTCCATGACCCGGGAGAATTTGAACATTGTCGCCTGGATACCAGCACCCCATAACAGGGCCTGTAACTTGGAAAATAAGGACCTGAAATCAATGCTGTTCAGCTCCGGAAACCCCCTGCTACAATACGGTAATATGAAAATTAAATAAAACCCCTGCGATCTCCTGTTAGAAGTGCACAGGTAGAGTGACTGATTCAGTCTATCTCTTTCTGCATGTCTCTAGCAGCCAGCTAGAACCCGGTAGGATTTACACAGCAGGAACCCCACTGTGTTTATCCGATGGGCCATTAGTCTGCTGTGGTCCACCTTGCGAGGTATCTCAGCGAAATCTCGAAATGTATGACGAGAAATGGTCAAATCTTTGTGGCTGCATCTGTAGCCCACTCTTTATTCTTGTTAATTTTGTACGATATGATAGCCCATATTTTTAAATGTAACACACCACTTATTCCCCTCAAAATTTAAGATGACTACAAACTATTTTAAAATATGAAATGTTTTTATTACAGCAGTAACTGCCAGTTTAGAAATATTGCACACAGGCTGTGAAAAAACAATAATATAATTTTCTTTGATCTCCTTCCAAATGTACAATCTTCTTCGACCGGCATCTTCTTTGGGCTCTTCGACACTTTCACCTATAAAATGAGAATATTATATATTAATAATCAAGAATAAGTAGATACATGAATTGCATTGTGTGTTAAGTGTGTGTTGATGATGTAGTTGGGATGTAGGTTCATCTCATTTTCGTAGGTGGTTTGTCCATTCTCGTAACAGTATTAGGGCAGATATTCGGGTGGAGGGAGATTCTCAGGTTGGAGCAGTTACAGTACACAGGTGGAGGCAGTTACACAGGTTGGAAAAGATACTTTAGTGGAGGCAGGTACTCAGGTGGGGGCAGATTTGAGGGATAAGTTTGGGAAGGTCTATAATTCAATATCTTTTTCCTTTGAAAGATGCAATCATCGAACATACTCTCCCATGATGTGTGCAGTGCCCAGCACCCACCCCTCTTCCAGGGTAGCATGATGTTCTAATAAAGCAATCATTAATGCTTAAGTGCGGTTGAATAGAATTCCTCCAGCCTTTTTGGTTTGGTGTTTTTTTTTGTAGAATTGGTACACCTTAGCGATATACTAATAGATCTCAGATAGAGACGCACACTTATCTGTTCTGATTAGAATTTCAGAATATATCTAAAAGGCATAACTGCAAGCTAGTCATGTTTGTCATGCTGAAAGCACCATATTCCATGTCATGTGCAGTACAAATGTTATGAGACAGATTTGGTTAATCATTGTTGTTTTTAATAAAGAGTGAAACTTCAACAGTAGAGATGTACACGGTAATTAGACAAAGAAACATGTGTAAATCTTATCTTGTAATCAGTCACCTGCGAGATTACTACTGAATTAATCTGTAGCATTCAGAGTATTATAGACAAAGATATTGAGGGGGTCATGCACTAAGCTCCGAAAAGTCACTTTTAGAGCGCAAAGTGCTCTTAGAACGTGATTTTTGCCCAACACGATGCACTAAGCAATGCAAACAGGCACTTTGCGCTCTAAAAATAATTTTTTCAGGAATTTTTTCTAAGTCTAACTTTGCTTGTTCGCAACCCTGTTTGCGTTAAATTCTGCCCTTAAACGGGATGCAATAAGCAACGCAACCTTAGCAAACGCGAAAGTTGCGTTGATCAGAACATGTCAGGTCAGAGTAGACGCAAAGAAATCTGGACTTAGAAAAAATTATTGCTTTTCCGTTTTGCATACGCAAAACCTATACAACAGGCCGGCGGGTGTCCCAGGCTGACCCCGCGGGGGTCCCCGAGGGAGCCCGGGGGTCACGTGGGTGTCCCCGGCTGACCCCGCGGGGATCTGGGGGTCCCCGGCTAACCAAGCGGGGGTCCCCGTGGGAGTGCGGGAGTCCGGGGGTCCCCGCGGCCGTCCCGGGGGCCCCGCGTGAGTCCCGGGGTACCCGCAGGCCTGCGGTACCAATGTTGCACCTCCAAAAATAATAAACAATAATTATAACTAAATACACCCCGCTAACACATACTATACACTAATGGGAAAAATTACTATTATCCACATATGGATAATTATGCATTTGCCCATTTTAAATACATAACATTCAATAAATACAGTAAAAACATATTACACTTACCTTTTACAGGCACCCACGATGAAGGCCGTCTAAATACTCATCTTCATCCTGTCCATGCCCCTCCGGTGCTGCAAAACATGCACAACAATCACAATAGCCAATGTAATGTCCTCTAACCCCTTAATCACCATAGCGGTTATTAACCGCTACAGGCATTAAGGGGTTAACCCACCCTCACCCACTACCCACAAGGGAGGCCTACCCACATACCCTTGGGTCCAATACCCCCCCCCACCCCCAGTACCCACAATAAAAACAACACACAGCCCCACAATAAACATCATTCTATTTATTAAATACAAAACCCCCCTCCTGTGCCCCCCCATAAATACATGATTTATCATTTTACACACAGGATTCATACCCCAGCCCAATGGGAGTCCCCGGTGGGCCTGACGGGTCACCTCACAGACCTACAGGTTACCAGCAACTTGTTTCTGGAGGCCTGTTGGTGGGTCCCGCCAGGCGCCATGGCCCCCAGGTGGTCTCCGCGGGTTCACCGCGGGCCACAATTGGGTCCCCACGGTAGGCCCGCCGATGTCTTGGAGCCCCGGGTCAGACCCACAGGTGTCTGAGGGGCCTCGGGTGGTTCCCACGGGGGTCTGGCGACCCACGGGTGAGCAGTACGGTCCGCGATGCCCCACAGATGTGGGGCCACCGGTTCTTCCCTGCAGGTGTCCCCCATGGACCACGCAGCCTGGTACCCATGAGATACCCGAGGATACCTCAGGTGGTCTCCAGAGGTCTCACGCAGAACCAAGGAACAAACCCTGCATGTAAAAAAAATAAACCGGGCCTATACATTAAATACATACATGCACCCCCCACCCCCCAACACATACAGTACAAAAATGTGCAAAATAACTATTATCCAGATATGGATAATATATTATTTGCCCATTATGAAACACATAAAACATGCATAAATCAAAACATGAATTTTTAATCTTAAAATCACCACATTGCATGTTACAATAAATCCAGCATCGATTGTAAATATAAACCAACAAATCAGCAGCTACACAAATGTATTTGAAATGTCGCACAATTGCATTGAGTGTGTACATGATGCAATTAATCTGTGCATCATATAACACTAAGCACACTTCCTCAAGACACTTCCTCCCTAAGGAAGTGTGCTTAGACACACGAAACGCGTAGGGCATTTTTATCCATATAAAGGACATTTGGTGGCTTATATTTGCAAGCAGTACAAGTGCTGAGTGCTTTTTTCCAACAACTGTGGGACAAGGAGGTGCAGATCGCCGTTTCCTGTGTCTTCAACTGGAGATTGCCAGGTGCTGACGTCATATCCGGCATCGTCATTTCCGGTCCGCCACGAGGACGGCGTCACTTCCGGTTTTTGCCATTAGAGAGACGCAGAAGGAATACAAGGCGTCTGAGGCACCCAGCGGATCCCCCACACGCGGTCACCAGCCCCCATTGGTACTATGCGAATTACCAGCAGCCGTCCTGTGAGTGTTATCTATGTTTTAACCCACCTGAGCGGTCTGTCAGCCATTTGTTCTTTTTTATCAATTAGTTTAATAAATAACTTTTATCATTAGCTTTGCTTAAGTGTTGTTTGTCTTGGTGTGTCTGTTTGTTTTGTCTGTTTATGTCAGCCAGTTGCAATTATGTCTGTATAAATTGTTTAAACTGTGTTGCACTAAATATTTCTTTTTTCATTGCATGTTCCACTTTCACTGCATCAAGTCATATCTGAATATCCCAGGATACAGAGACTGTTGATTTCCTTGGGACTGGAACTATTTCTACTGGACATCCAGGATTCCATTATTTTTGAACTCATTAGGCGCTGGTATCTCTTTTGTTTATTTGCTGTTTATTCTGATTGTACTGTCAGGTTACCACCAGGCTGCCTCGCGACCATAGGGCTCACCCTCAGAGTAGGGTCATTTGTTTGTAATCCCCATTAGCGCTATTATACATCACTTCCTTTTTCAATCAGAGCGTGGGAAATACATCTCAACTCTGATTGGCTCTAGTACCATGTGACAGGCTTTCAATGACGTCACATCCGTTCTCCCCCAAGCCGGCCTCACATGGATCAGAGTTGGGATGGAGTTCCCACGCTCTGATTGGCTACCGTACCATGTGAGGCCGGCCATGTTTCTTTTCATGACGTCATCTTAAAGGCAATTAAAGCACAGCCATTCTGATTGGCTGTGCTTTCATTGCCTTTAAATGACGTCATCATTTATTTTTTTGCGGCCAAATCACATGTTTTTCACGGCCCAATCAGGACCGTGGGAAACATTTGACCAAAATGTGACGTCATAGGCCTATAAAAGCCTATGCCGCCTCATTTTGAAGCTAATCACCGTGGAGGAAACATCTCCCCTCCTAAGAAGAGAGGAAGGGCGTGGCGTAAGAAGACGGAAGAAGACGGAGAAGACCCCAAAGAAGAAAAGAAGACCCCAAGACAGACGGGAAGGATTACAAATAGAAGAACAAGACACCGTTATGGATTGTAATGGTTTTTTATTTTATGGTTTACCTGTGGATTGGTTCCTGTGCTTCCGGGTCGCATGGATTTCGGTGAGTGGACATCTAAGGGTGAGCAAACAAAAGATAAGTGTATTATTTTTACTTTTACAGGTTTTTTTTATTTTTGATTCATGTCTTTTATTTTTTCAGTCCCATTTAATGCCCGTGAATGTAGCTATGTACCTATGCATATACATACATTCACGGACACTGAATGGGTGTATTCTATGTGATTTTTGTATGTACTGTAAATGCATTGTATTTTATGCTCTATTATTGCCCCTCTATGTTATGTTTATCTATCTGTATGGACAGACATGCAGGGATAATAATTGATTGTTTTGCTAATGTTTATGTTCTTTTCATGTATGGCTAATGTATTTATCAGCTTTATTTTGTCATTGTTGTGAATAATGTAATTTGTATTTACCTCAAGGTTAATTGTAATGGCTTCTTTATGGTAGTTAGATTAGAATGATGGTGGTTACTTTAAATTAGATTTGTTTTGGCAATGGTTTGGCTTTAGGAATTGAATAGGGAATTGTATAATTGATTTGTATTGTATTGTAATTGTTTGAGGAAATGGATTAATTGATTGATGCTAATTGTATTGATGTTGCTTAGTTTCTATTTGATTTTCATGATGGCATTGGTGGTTAGGGGACATTGTTCGTAGTGTATTTTATTGTTACATATATTTTGCATAGTGTTACATGATGCACAGATTAATTGCATCATGTACACACTCAATGCAATTGTGTGACATTTCATATACATTTGTGTAGCTGCTGATTTGTTGGCTTATATTTACAATCGGGATTTATTGTAACATGCAATGTGGTGATTTTAAGATTAAAAATTCATGTTTTGATTTATGCATGTTTTATGTGTTTCATAATGGGAAAATAATATATTATCCATATCTGGATAATAGTTATTTTGCACATTATTGTACTGTATGTGTTGGGGGGGGGGGGTGCATGTATGTATTTAATGTATAGGCCCGGTTTATTTTTTTTACATGCAGGGTTTGTTCCTTGGTTCTGCGTGAGACCTCTGGAGACCACCTGAGGTATCCTCGGGTATCTCATGGGTACCAGGCTGTGTGATCCATGGGGGACACCTGCGGGGAAGAACCGGTGGCCCCACATCTGTGGGGGCACCACGGACCCGTAGTGTGCAGGGAAGAACCGGTGGCCCCACATTGGTGGGGGAATCGTGGACCCATAGTGCCCACCCGTAGGTTGCCATACCCCTGTGGGAACCACCTGAGGCCCCTCAGACACCTGTGGGTCTGACCCGGGACTCCCAGACATCTGCGGGCCTACCATGGGACCCAATTGTGGCCCACGGTGACCCGCGGAGACCACCTGGTTGCCATGGCACCTGGTGGGACCCACCAACAGGCCTCCAGAACCTGTATGAAACAGGTTGCTGGTAACCTGTAGGTCTGTTAGGTGACCCGTCAGGCCCACCGGGGACTCGCGTGGGGCTGGGGTATGAACCCTGTATGTAAAATGATAAATCATGTATTTATGGGGGCACAGGGGGTGGGTTATGTATTTAATAAATAGAATGATGTTTATTGTGGGGCTGTGTATTGTTTTTATTGTGGGTACTGGGGGTGGGGGGAGGGGGTATTGGCCCCAAAGGTTTGTGGATAGGCCTCCCTTGTGGGAAGTGGGTGAGGGTGGTTAGGCCTCACGGGTGGGGGGGTTAGTGGGGGAGGGTATGTAGGCCTCCGGAGTGGTGGGTGAGGGTGGGTTAACCCCTTAATGACTGTAGCAGTTAATAACCGCTATTGTGATTAAGGGGTTAGGGGCATTACATTGGCTATTGTGATTGTTGTGCATGTTTTGCAGCACCGGAGGGGCATGGGCAGGATGAAGATGAGGATGAAGACGGCTTTCATCGTGGGTGCCTGTAAAAGGTATGTGTCATATATATTGCCTGTATTTATTGTAATTTATATGTATTTAAAATGGGCAAATGCATTATTATCCATATGTGTATAATAGTAATTTTGCCCATTACAGTACTTTATGTGTTAGGGGGCAGGGGGATGTTTGTTGTTTATTGGGGGCAATTGTCCCCAATAAACATGCTAATGTGCCTTAACCCCTTCATTGCCTTAGCGGCTATCCCCTAAGGTAATGAAGCTGCATTAATGTAAATTTTAATAATAATGTGCGGGAGCAGGGTGTCCCCTGAGCTGAACTGCTTTGATTTCTGCCTCAGAGACACCCTGCTTCCCAAGTTACAGGCCCCAGTTTGGGGCATCGGTGCCAGTGTGGACACCATCTTTATAGAGTGCACGTAGCGTCGTGGATGCTATAAAGTTGGCTGCGACACTGGCAACCGATGCCCCATACCGGGGCCTGTAACTCGGGAAGCAGGGGGTCTCTGAGGCAGAAATCAATGCGGTTCAGCTCAGGGGACCCCCTGCTCCCGCACACTATTATTAAAAATGCATTAAAGCAGCTTCATTTCCATAGCGGATAGCTGCTACGGTAATGAATTATTGTTTATTGTTATGTGTGTTTTAATACTAGTGTAGATGTAGATGCAGGGGATCTCCTGAGCTGAACCGCATTGGTTTCAGGTCAGAGGACCCCCTACTTCAGGAGATATAGGCCCCTTTATGGGGTGCCGGTATCCCCTGCAGAATTTAAATGTCCCGGTCACGTGATCGGGACCTTTAAATGCAGAGGGATACCGGCACTCCATAAAGGGGCCTATATCTCCTGAAGTAGGGGGTCCTCAGACCTGAAACCAATGCGGTTCAGCTCCAGAGACACCCTGCTCATGTACACTATTACTAAAATGTATTTATTTGTAGCCCTTGCACCCCTGGGGTACGGTAACTACTGATGCTGCTGTCACCTGTGAGGCTAACAAGAGGCCTGAGACTCCGCCACTGGGAGCCTGGGGTATACTTACACTGGGTGCAGCGCCTCCACTGATGAAGGATCCCAACTTGGTGGGAGTGTTCCCTTATCAGAACCAACATATACAGTAACCACACGCAGTTGGATAAAACAGTATTTACTTAGCATAATAACCTTTGCATAACGTTTCATACATAAACAGCATGACATCCCCTGCATGAATATCATCACATCACCCCACACATGTAAATGGTTGCACCACTTTAGTTTCAGTCTTTATATAACCCTAGTCCTTGGTGTACCAATGTGCCAGGCCACTTAACCTCTTAGTGTCCACCAGCGATAGATTGGAGTGTGTGTGTGTGAGGGACAGCGCTTCCCTGTGTTGGGGCCCGTTGGTACACTATAATATAATACCTTCCTGGTTATGGTCCTAACCAGGAGAATCCTTGAGGAGTCTGCAATACCGCAACATGATCCCACGTACACTGGCGACACACTTTATTCGAGCTCGGCTAGTCCCACGAATTCGGGTATACCCGGGTGTATTGAGGTTTGTGACTGTTTTCTGCCCGAGTGCATTGAGTTATTTTCCAAGCAGGGATTGAAGCATTTTATTCCCGCTGGCTGCAATACTGCACAGTATATATATATATACTGCATTACAATTCATGAATTTATGCCATCTGGTAGACACGCGAAGCATTGCAGCCTATTAAATCCTAATCATTATCATTTAACAGATCAGCCGCCCATCAGCCAGGCATGAACCCAGGCTGGGAAGGCAAATGCAACGGGGCTTGTCAGTGGTGAGGAGCGGCGCATTCCAGGTATCTGCCAGGTACATACCGGGTATTTGCTCGAATAAAGTGTGTCGGTGCAGTAGCACTGCACTGCTCTATGCAGAAATGAATGCACACGCTGACTCCACAGGGGAGGGATTCCCAGCCGGATTATCCCTTTGCAAAAAGTCTCTGTTATGCAATCAGAGTCTGTTTCTGCTACACACTGTGCTGACAGTCAGACTCTGTCCTGCAACCTTTTTCTCACTAGGAGTACAGTGAAGGAGTCCCTGTCTTAAGGCAGTTCCCTACACAATACAGTTACTCCTCTACAGTGACTCAGGTAATTAACTGGGCCCTGGGGTTTAACTTCTGGCCTAATCCTTGGAGCACTGCTCTTTGGATCTAACCTGCAGCTTCAGGCTCCTGGTCTTCACTGGCTGCTTCCTGTTCCAGCATGCAATAGTCTTTCCTGCTATTCAGCAGAATCCTGCAGCCCTACTGGCTCCCTGGTGTCAGGTGGTGTCAGGTGGTGTCACTGCCCCTGAGCATCATGGGGATTGTAGTTCTATCTGCAGCCTTTACATAGGGAGCCTCAAGCTCTCCCTCTAATGGCTGCCGCTCTGCAGCTTGCACTCGTGCGCCCCCTGAAATGGCCGCTGCGGAGTTGCCCTGCTCATGCGCAACCTCGATGCGCATGCGCACGCCTACACCAACATGGCGGCGCCCTGCGGAGGGAACCGCCCGTGACTCCGTCACCCTGCCGCACATCTCTGATGGTAAGGAGAGGGGGGGGAAACCGGAAGCACGGGGGGATCGGAGGGTACCTGGCTACATATTTAGTGTACGATCACCTGTAACAGTCTTGCATGGAGAGACAGAACGTTAGCAGGGGGAAAAAAAGCAAACCGTACGTTGTGGCTATTTTGAGCTATTTTGAGCAGGTACGTTAAAAAATGGTCTCAAGGCCTTAGTGAATCGCATCCCCGGCTTCACTTTTTAACGAACCTAATTTTTGGCAAAATCAGAACGCAAAGCCATTGATCTTAGTGCATAGCCCCCAGAGTGTGCTATATGCCAGCCATGTACTGAACTGCAACAACATAAATAACAGTGTGACGGGTAAGGGTAAAAAGGCTATACAATAAAGGTTAAGCCCTCTGGTTGCCCTTGGGTCCCATGGGTCCATGGCAACTAGCTACCTAGCACTAAAAGCCAGGGGCAAGGTATCTTTGCATGAAAAGTTAAAATGACCCATGCTTTTCCACTTTCCATGTTCCCTTTACCATAGACTCATGAAACCTGCTGTAAGTTTAGGGTGAGACATTTGGGTAAGATTGCAATTATTTTGTTTGCTGGAGTTCAGGTACCAGAGCTGCTGGTAGTACTTTAATTCTAGCCGGCGAGCAGGCATGATTTGCCGGTACGCGAGTGGAATTACACCGTGGCTGCCCCATGGCCCCCAGACTCCTGGTTTTCAAGCCCTGATATCTCAGTCCTATATCCATTACAGTCCTGAGTCTCCCCAAGGTCCCCCCATGTATTAAAATATGTTTTGTGTACTTAATACATTTATTATAAGGCTCTGTGCAGTGATCCAGGGCATCTGCTTAAGATGCCAGCTAGTCAGCATAAAGTCCGTAGTTCAAAGAGGAGACAGGATGTTGAGAGGTGTTAGGGTGCTAAGTGGATGGGGCAGGGTGGAGTACTGAATCCGGAGAACAGAAACCCCCTGCGGGAAGGACCCTCTGGTCTGCCAAGTAGGTGGCAATGAGTTAACAATGGGAAGCGGCAGAATGTCAGAGCATTTCCCATTCATCAGTTCATATGTCCCACCCATGGGGCATTCTGAGACAGCTTGGCACATCCCTCCTCTGACATCAGCCAAGAGATGAGCCCCTGTTTCTATTGGCTAGTGGGAAAAGGTTCCCATGCTCTGATTGGTCGCTCCACCTACCCACATGCTAAGGATACGTTAGCGGAGGGTATGTAAGGAGATGGCTGAGGCAGAGAACCAGACCATCTAGTGACTTGTGTCGATTAAGCTAAGGCAGACTTTTCAAAGTTGTTCTATTGTGAATGACAGAGCAACTGGCTTCGTTTTGAAGCTGGGAAAGACTGCCTCGCAGAGACTAAGTCCCGTCTTCTGCGCTCAAGTTCTGAGAATCGAACGGAGCAGTCATGGCTAGGAATTGAAGGTGAAAAGAGGACCAGGAGTATCGGGTGTATAACCCAGTCAGTGTAAGCTCATCCAAGTGGGTGCCCTGCAACTAGGAAAGCCTAGATTCCCCCCCTCCCCCGGGGACCCAGTAAGTATATTTTTAACTGTTTCTTGTGTAATTCTTCTTGTTGTACGTGGGTTCACCAAAATAAACACAATTTGTTTTTACTACCTTGTTTTGCCTAATGTATGATCCCGGTAATATATAAATGGTGTTAAAAATTCCTGGTCTCCCATGACAAATGTCACAAACAATAATTACTGCTAACCACAGACGAGGTGCATGCAGCTCAGCATGGCTCGGCCATGGACGAGATTCTCATGCAGCACCTCGGCGCCCCTGGTGAAAGTAAATAAGACCTTCCAGGCAAGCTTAGTAAATATGAACTTTAAAAACTAATTCGGATGAATTGGCTGTGAGGTTTCTTCTGGCACAGAAGATGTCTTACTATATGTAACACGATGATTAGGGCTCTGCGGTGATTTCCAGAATGAAGTAACACTATGGCCCTAATGTTTTCAAAAATTTGAATAGATTGATAATTTTTTTTTTTTTTTTAATAACTTGTATTTTATTATACATAAATGCATGATATACATAAAAAAAAAGACATCAGGTGCATATTTAGCATATCATATTCAATAACAAAAGCATAATAAACTCACGTAGTTTTTCGAGCCCTACTTAACCACGTGAGTGGGAATCGTCATGTGTAAGGTACTGGGGTAAATAATAATAATAAATTAAAAAAAAAAAAGGGGGGGTGGGGGGGAGGATGTAAAGGAGGGGGTGGGGGGGGAGGAGAGAGGGAAGGTGTATCCAAGGATAAGAATACATCTGCCTCCGGGGAACACCTGGACAGCGTGAGGACTATGTATCAACTAGTGAGGCCTTTCGGTAGAGTAAGTGATTGGGCGTAAGGAGTATGAGGTTCTAGGTGTGGGGTTGGTTCTTATGTCCCCAAAGGAGAACGCATTTATTACTATTATAGCCAAATTGTGTTACGCTCTACCCCAGGGATGTCTGTTTGGGCAAGCCAGGGGGCCCATACTTTTAGATAATTGTCGCCAGTGTCATTAACTAAGCTCGTTAACTTTTCCATCTGGCAGATAAACCAAATACGATTCCGAATCTTTGGGATAATTGGAATATCGGGGCGTTTCCATAGTGCTGCGATCTCGCACCGCGTAGCTAGAGCAAAATGTGCAATTAGTTTATTGTGTGATTTTGATAGGCCCTTTAGGGGTCTGTTCATGAGAAACAGCCACGGGTCTGGGGGAATAGTGAGATCAAATATTCTCTGAATCCAATTTCTGATCTTTTCCCATAGCGGGTATATCAACGGGCAAGACCACAGCATATGTAACAGGTCAGCTGTTCCTCCACACTGTGTAGGGCACAATGGGGAGGACCCTGGTACAAACTTAGATAATTTGAGTGGGGTGAGGTACCATCTCATAAGAACTTTATATGCGTTCTCCTTCAGTGTGGTGCATATAGAACTTTTTGCGGCTCCTAGGAATATAGCATTCCACTCTTCGTCGTCCAAGGTCTCCCCTAGGTCTCTTTCCCATTGGGTACGAAATGTAGGTGATTGGTGCTTTGAGATTGCAGGCTCGACTACCTCTCTGTATATCGTCCCTTAGTGTCTGTTTCTGCCCGACAGAGCTTTTCAAAATTCGTTAATGGGGGGTATGGGGCAAATTTATTATAAAATGATCTGAGCTGGAGGTATTTATGGAATTCAGCGTGGGGAATGTCTTTTCCTAGTCTGAGATGGTCAAAAGATTTACATTTTAGATCATGACCCTCCAGATCTTTGAGTCTAGTATAGCTTTTTTGTTTCCAAATTGAGTGATTATGACCAATAAGACCCGGTGCAAAGCTAGGATTATTCCAAATGGGTGACATCAGGGAATTTGCTGAAGTAAGTGAGTTTTTTAATTTTGATGCTTCCCAAACAGATAAGGAGTTAGTCATTGAGGTGAGCGGTAGAATAGTGTTTTTCCTTGATGTTTTAGGTAGCCAAATCAAATTGTTAAGCTCTAAAGGGGAGCAAGCCGCATGTTCGAGCTCTACCCATCTTTTTAATTTGGGGTCGGAATGCCATTGTATGACCTGGCTTAATTGAGCCGCTTTAAAATATGACAACAGGCAGGGTACCGCTAGGCCACCCGCTAAGATAGGTCTCTTCATAGATAATTTATTTACTCTCGGTTTTTTACCTCCCCAGATAAAATTAGATATTCCAGACTGAAGTGAGAGTATGTCCTTCAGTTTGAGTGGCACAGGTAGTGTCTGGAAGAGGTATAGGATACGGGGAAGTAGATTCATCTTAACGCTGTGAATCCTTCCCATCCAAGAAATCTTCTTGGAAGACCATCTGATTAGGTCTTGTTTTAGAGTCCAGATCAGTTTGGGATAATTTGCTTTATAGATGCTTTTTGCATCTTTGGTGATATAGGTCCCCAAATATTTTATCGAGTTCTTTTGCCAGTTAAAATTGAAATTTAGTTTCAGTAATTTCTCTGTATGTCTAGGGAGGTTGATATTCAGAGCTTCAGATTTGGATTGGTTAATCTTGAAACCTGAGACCTTGGAGAATTTATCTAGTAGGTCAAACAGGTTAGGTAATGACGTAAGGGGTTTGGAGATGATTAATAGGATATCATCAGCATACAGGGCCGCTTTATGTGATTGGGAGTAAACGTTTAACCCTGAGATATCCGGGCTATCTCGAATTCGTGCCGCGAGGGGTTCAATACATAGGGCTAACAGGAGGGGAGATAAAGGGCATCCCTGTCTTGTGCCACTCTGGATTTGAAATGGGACCGAGGGGAAGCCCTGATGTATGACCCTGGCGGTTGGGCCTGAGTATACTGACATAATCGCTCTACTCACCCGATTTCCGAAGCCAAATGCCGCGAGCGTCTCTTTTAAGTATGGCCAGTCTATCCTATCAAAAGCTTTTTCTGCATCCAGACTTAATAGCATGCTTTGTGTGTTATTTTTGTTAGCCAATTCCAACAGATCAATAAATCGTCGGGTGTTATCCGCTGCCTGCCTCCCCTTAACAAAACCGACCTGATCTGGGTGTATTAGTCTGGGTAGGATATGACTTAATCTGTTGGCCAATAATTTCGCATATATTTTGATATCGGTATTAATTAGAGATATTGGCCTATAGCTTTTACAATTTAGCGGATCCTTGCCAGGTTTATGTATAAGTGATATAGACGCCCGCAGCATGTCCCCAGGAATAGGGGCTCCTGCTAAGATAGCATTAAACATTTGGAGCAGCCTCGGAGCAAGTGACTCGGAAAATTTCTTATAATAAAGCCCCAAAAAGCCATCAGGGCCTGGTGCCTTTGATGGCTTAAGCTCCTTGATGGCCTGCGACACTTCTTCCAATGTGAAGTCAGCGCCCATAGCTTCTCTGTCTAGCTCTGTCAATCTCTCTAGTTTTGAGCTGGCTAAGAAATCTCTCAGTGCGCTGCTCGTGTTGTTATTGTGTGCCACCTTCTTACCGTCGTATAGGGAGCCATAAAATGAACCGAATTCTTCCACTATTTTTTTAGGGTTGGCCGTGAGTACACCCGATTTTAAGCGTATAGCTTGGATATTAAACTTAGATTGCCTATCCTTCAGTGCGCGCGCCAGCATCGTATCCGGCCTGTTAGCTTTTTCATAAAACTTCCTCTTAGACCAACATAGGGAGTTATCCGCCCGGGAAGTCAATAACATATTTAATTCAATTTTTGTATCTTTAAGTTCCTGTGTCGTAAGTGGATCGGGATTGATCTTATGACTCGCTGAGAGGGAATGCAATTTGGATTGGAGCGTCCGAATTTTGGAATCCCTCACTCGTTTTCTTTTAGCAGTGAGATTAATTATTATGCCCCTTAGCGTTGCTTTATGAGCCTCCCATAAAGTCATATGGGATTCCACAGAGCCTGTGTTTATCTCAAAGAATTGAGTTATTTCTTGACCTATCGTTTCGCAGGTTTCGGGTATTTTAAGAATAGATTCATTAAGTTTCCAGTTTGCGCCTGGTCTATTGGTCTGAATATTGTTGCACTTGAGCTCAATTGGTGCATGGTCAGACCATGAAATATCATGGATCATTGTTTGAGTGACCTTAGGAACCAAGTGGCACGAAACAAAGAGATAATCGATTCTGCTGTATGAGGTATGTGGGTGGGAATAGAAAGTGTAGTCCCTTGTCGTAGGGTGGAGCTCCCTCCATATATCTACTAGTTGAGTATCTTTTAGGGCACTATGTAGGGAGTTTTGAGCTTTCTTGTTATCGGAATCACTTCCACCCGATCTGTCTAGTGAAGATTGCAGTGTGATATTGAAATCTCCTGCTAATATAATATATCCCTTAGCTACCGAGGCCAATAAGCGGAAGAATCTGTCAAAGAAGGACGCATCCTGTGTACATGGGGCGTAGAGGGAGGCCAATGTGATGGGCTGTTCATGTATGGTTCCTGTTAAAATGATATACTGACCCTCTACTGCTGCGGCCAAGTTTATTCGAGCATTTGCCCGTTCTTGGCCGCAGCAGTAGCCTGGTGCGCGCCCGAGAGTGACGGGCGCGCGCCGAAGCAGCGGAAGAGCGCCCTCCGATCGGGGCGCTCTCCCTACCGCTGCCGGGTCCGCCGGGTCCCCCAAAACCCCCTGCCGCTGTCCCGCGATCGCGGGACACCAGGGCTCCATCGGGGAGCCCCTGGACGCGCGTGCAGGGGGCGCACGCTCCCGAAGACGCGTGACCGCGCGTCTATGATGCGCGGCACGCAGAGGGGCGGCCACTAGCAAGCCGGGAAATCTCCCGGCTTGCGGTACCGGCCACACTCTAATAAAGTGTGTCGGTACTGTACGTCTTTTTTGGTTGTCTGTAGCACGAATGGGATTGAGTTACTAAATAAGATGGCTACTCCTCGTTTTTTGACTGATGCTGATGCTGTGTAAAATTGGGAGAAGCCCTTATCTAGGAATTTAGGGGAGTTACTATTACTAAAGTGTGTTTCCTGTAGGAATAACACATCCGCTTGTTTTCTCTTGTAATCCGTAAAGGCAAGCTTTCTTTTGATTGGGCTATTAAAGCCCATCACATTGTGAGAGATTAATGTTAACGCCATGCTTTACGGTGCAAGAAATTATATGTGTAGTGAACTGTATACTTACTTGTGATATCATGTCTGAGGTTTCCTTCGGTTGTGTCCATGTCCATCCTGTTGGCAAGATGTTCTGGGTGGGATCCATACGTCCTAGAGAGGGGGGGGGGGGGTAGGGGAGAGGGTAGGGAAAGGTAGACAAAACAGGGAAAGCGACAAGCGGGCTAAAACGGGAACGGGAAAATAATAATAAAAAGGAAGAAAATGTGAAAAGGGATGAACAAAAAACAAGGGCGTATCTCGGGAGCCCCCGAGAGTAGCCTTTGCGCCCAGAGGGTGGGTCATCTGACTCCATCCTAAAGATGGACCAGTCTCCTGTGTTGGAGACATCCCACCCTGGGTCTTGGTATCGGTCCCTCGAATCTGGGGACCGAAAAAGGGGACACATGCGCGAGGGAGGGTACTTCCCCCGGCACTTTTTGTAAAGGAAATGCATATTTTGTAGACTGTGACAGCAAACGTGACAGTGATCATAACATAGTGCTACTGATAGCGACAAGTGATTCCTATTTGCAACATAAACAGTGATGTTAACATTAATAATAACGGGAATAATTGATGGAATAACAGTGACCGTAGGCCGAATAGCCTATATGTTTGTGTTCTTATCTAAAGTGAACAGCATCTGAACAACTTTTAACAAACTTTCTTATCCGAATTGAAATAGGTATATATGTATCTGTATACTATCTGCATAAACATTGATGACAGATATGATAATTAAAATAAACAATGTATTTTAGCCGATTAGGTTGTTGTCAGCTATATGTGGTATAATGAAGTACCGGATTAAATATATTGACCTTATCAATAACTGAGTTGACCTATCTGGGCTCAGTAACCTATGTACCAAAGCATATGCATACAAAACGTACGGTAATTATAACACGTAGAAAGATAATACCCGAAGTGTATTGCATATATCTCTTACACTGGCGACACACTTTATTCGAGCTTGGCTAGTCCCACGAATTCGGGTATACCCGGGTGTATTGAGGTTTGTGACTGTTTTCTGCCCGAGTGCATTGAGGTATTTTCCAGGCAGGGATTGAAGCATTTTATTCCCGCTGACTGCAATACTGCACAGTATATATATATAAACTGCATTACAATTCATGAATTTATGCCATCTGGTAGACACGCGAAGCATTGCAGCCTATTAAATCCTAATCATTATCATTTAACAGATCAGCCGCCCATCAGCCAGGCATGAACCCAGGCTGGGAAGGCAAATGCAACGGGGCTTGTTAGAGGTTAGGAGTGGCGCATTCCAGGTATCTGCCAGGTACATACTGGGTATTTGCTCGAATAAAGTGTGTCGGTGCAGTATATACCCTACCCTTCATGTAGATATATACCAACCCACCTGTACCGCATGAATGTGTTGGTGCTAGAGTGTCTCTGATATTGATATGACAATTATGCTGTGATATAGAATATCCTTTTATAGCCTATCTTTGCCACCCAAACTGACGTCAGGTGGGTATCATATTAATACCCTATAAACCCTGTCTAACAATAGATTTATATATATATACATATACATATATATACATACATACACATACATACATATACACACACACACATACACATACATGCACACACATATACCTACATATACATATAACACATTATGACAAGAATAATATAACAATATCTTATATAACATGTATTACCTATATTATATTACAGGTGTCAGGTGTACTTTGTATTAGGGGTGCATGCATAGTAGGACATAGACTGACCACATCTAATCTTACTTAACCAGAAGTTGCTCAGCTGCATGGGACTGTATAGGTCTAACTCATTGCTTATGTTGTTCCTATGCCTTGTGTCACTCTAAGTGGGGCAGCGCTTATTAAGGGGTTAATCTTTATTGGACATTGGGGATCTCATGGGGAACAGGGGCATGTTTGAGGAAATCAACGGGGGATGAACACACTCTCCTCAGCTGTTCCGGGTGAGTGGACCGAGATCCCAGAGTGGGGAGAGGGACCCGGTCTCCGAGCCTCCCCCTCCGCCTCTCATGGCTTCTGGGGCAATGCCGAGGCTGTCTCCTGCTCTGGGATCGCAGCCACTCTGACGTCATCAATGTGCGGCTGAAGTCTCCCGTGAAGACGGTGCTTGCCGATGACGTCACCTCCTTCGCGCCAAAACCATTGAGGTTCCCGCTCTGCCCAGGGGAGGACCGGGTCAAGATGGCTGCCGCTCAAAGTTAGCATGCGGATCCGATCCAGGCGAAAACCGGTAGCTGGCAGGATGGGTATGTCGAGGCGACAGCCGGCATTGAGGAGACAGCAGGTATGGACTGGGGTTCACTCCGGGAGATATTTAAGGTTGTAGACTTGTATTGCGAGTGTTCAGTTGGGGCCTGAAGCTTTAGGTGCTGCATGCTGTTTAGCGCGGGTGGCCCCTGCTTTGTTCCATGAGGGAGAAGGGGGGTGGTGTTAGCGGATGGGAGGTGTGCTGGACTATGAATGGCTCCAGTGACACCAAGTTTGATAAGGAAGCCCTCTCCGTCCTCTGGATTTTTTAATGTATGAGCAACACCATTTTTAATTGAAAGGAGGGCACAGGGAAACAGCCATCTACAGTATATCTGATGCTGTGCTCACGGAGAACTTTTGTTATAGGAGCCAGAGCCTTTCTTTTGATCAGGGTAGCAGGGGCCAAGTCCTGAAATATCTGAAGCTTGACCCCCTCGAACTCCAGTGTCCTAGCTTCCTGCACACCTCCTCCTTGGTGCGGAAATGGTGAAATCTTGCCACTATGTCCCTAGGGAGGTCACCACCCTGAGGTTTTCCACGTAGAGCTCTATGGCAGCGGTCCAGCAGTATCTCAGAGTCTGGCTTATCCGGAAAAAGGTGTTCCAGCCACCTATTGGTAAAGTCCTCAGGATCATTTATATTTTCAGGGACCCCCCGCAGCCTGATGTTGCAACGCCGGTCGCGGTTTTCCGCGTCCTCCGCCTTGTCCTCTAAGAACCTGACTCTGTCATTCAATGCAGTGACTTGGTCGTGAGTTTGAGCTAGGACAGTAGTTGTCTCATCTATTTTGGTTTCAATGGAGTCAGTTCGCTCCCCGAGAGCATCAAGGTCTTTTCTAAGCGCCCAAAGTTCTGTCATAAAGAATTTCTTCATATCTGCGCAGAATGCTTTAAGGTCTTTGCGCCGGACTATCTCTTCATCCCCCTCCTCCTCTATGAGAGGATCCACAACAGGGGCCTTGTCTGATGTCTGCATAGGGATCTCCTTATTTTCGGCTGGGGGTGCTCCATTTTTCTTGAAATAAGTAGTAACCGGTTGGCTTTTGGACCGAGCTGTTTTGCTAATCGGTATCTCTGGTTGTTTATAAATGATGTGCTGTGTGGCGATCAGGTAGAATCACGCTTTTGTCGCTTGTAATTGCGTTAATAGTGCCGGTGGGAGAGGAGCTCTGGAATCAAGTCTCCATTCCCTCCAACAGCCAGCAGGTGTCTCCTCGATAAATTGTTTTTTAAAAGTTTTTTCCCGCTACTTGGGACTGCAAGTCTAGCAGGCATCATTTAGATTAGATTTAATTCAAGAGGAAACAGGAAGAATAGGATATTATGGGGGCTATTCTAGTAGCTGCCCGTTTCATTTGGATATGCAGATTTGTGTATACTTAAAGCTTTTATCACATTTCAAAACCATCCAAGACATTTTATAGAGGTAGTTTCCTTCTGAGTCTGCAAATCCATGCATATGATAAATAATGACTCAAACTTGCAATTTTTACAATCTCGCTTGAATTCTAGTTGCTCCGTTAACTCAAAAATGTGAAACCACTTCAAATAGCAGATTTTGTCTTGCATTCTAAAGGATGGAAAGATAGGCTCAATAGATGCAGAATTGCATCATTAAAAGCCACACAACCTATTTCAGATCTGCTGAGCAAGCACTTAATTAATATGCCTCATTAACTTTTCTATATTCATTTCTAACATTCTAGACTACTGGCTACAATAACTCATTATGTACTTTGCTAAAAACATATGTTTGAAATATAATTATCACCACACAAAAACAAATACATTATTAAATTCATATGAACTACCTGGACCACATTACATGCCTGATTGTCTAATTAAATGACAGGTATTTAATTTCACATTATTAACACATTATTGTTATTGTAATTTAATGTTATCATTGATGGAAGCCCTTACATACTGTATCATCTAATGGAATATTTTGGGATCATGGAAGTGTGAATTAATATTGACTTACATTACCCCTCACAGTTTTAATTTCATATTGATTTGTAATAAAAATGTAGGACTATTATTTTTTAATATGAGTATATTTTTGTTTACAATACTGTACGGTGTATATATAGCACTTTATATAGTTTAACATAGCGACAAGAAAAAATCAAACAGCGCACCGGGGGTCAGTAAAAAAAGATATGTATACATTTATTGCATAATATATGCACTGTTGCAGGGTACATGCAACCACATGTGGGTTTCTTGATAAGGCTTTTTATTGAGCCTCCATATATGGCACACAAAAATAACAAGAGCTTTTCTTCAGCATATATCAAGTAAAGCATTATAAGTCCTGAGCAGGGCTTTGTCCTTTCTGTTCAAAGTCCACAGAAACAATTCAGCATCAAACAAAATGTCCCAGAAAAACAGACCTTAAATCAAGCTGTTCTCCATCCAGAGTTTCAGTGTATCTCCATGGTTCAGACAGGCTGCATGTGTGTGCAGTCTGGGGTTTTTAAAGCTCCTTGATGAGGCAGCTGGGATCAGACTAATTAACTAGACCTCCCAGCTGAATGTTAACCTCGTCACTGCTGCACTACAGACCTAACCATAGTTCTGCCAGGTATAGGGCTGGTGACGTTCATTCACCCTGTCACATGTACCTAGTCAGAGATGGACCTAAAAACAAAAGTATCAAATACCATTAACTTGAAAATAAACATAGTACAACAAATAAAAGAATATTAAACTAAATATTGTAAAGTAATCAGCATGAAAGCAAATACAATAAAAAATAATTAAAACCACTAACACAAAAGGACAGTAAAATATGTTAAGTGTATACCTAAATAACTAAAATGCATAGTGCAAACAAAACACAGAAGGGAGGTGTGTGTGCTAGCCAGGAGTTCCGGAGCAAGGCTGCTGCCAGGATGTGCTGATTGTAAATCTAGACTGAATTCTCCGATAGTTGATGTCTTGCCAGCTCAAAATTCCAGGTTGCGCCACACTAGCCAATGGGAGAACACACTGGGAAAACAGCCTTGCGTGACCTCAATGTGTTTTACAACTGCGTGCTTCATCAGGGTAACATATTGGAGGCTGTCAGCACAGAATACAGTATGTATCCACTTTCAGCCAATGAAAATGGCTGCTCCAAATACAAAGTGATTACACCATATTATTCAATATTTGGTCACCTAAAGGTTTATAACAAATTTAGATTAACCCTAAGGTTGTCATCAAACCCAAATCTAAAAACAAATCTGTAGTGAATTTAAGAACTAATGACTAACACTATATATATATATATGTGTAAATATATATGTATGTATGTATGTATGTATGTATGTATGTATGTATGTATGTATGTATGTATGTATGTATGTATGTATATATGTGTGTGTGTGTGTGTATATATATATAGTGACAGAGTCTTAGACTCTGTATATATTAGTAGGAGGTTGCATTATGCCTGCTTTCCAGTATGTGATTGTCAGGGTTCTGCTCGCCACAAACCAGGACCGGACCGCGAGGCTGAGGTGGGGTTGTAAAAGCACCGACCTGAGACCGCGCAGGCTGATCCGGATTGCGCAGTTCGTAGTCATATGTCGCAGGATCAGGATTGGAGAAGACAGCGTCGTCGTTGTACAAGCCAGGGTCAGAACAGGAGACGTCAGGATAAACATTGTCCATGCAAGAGTTCGGCAATAAGGAGATAGGAGAAACAAGCTTCAGCTTAGGAGCGCGGGGTTGGCCTTTGCGCGAGCGACGACCATGGCCCATGGTGCTGGTCACAGGAGATGGTAGGCAGACCAGAATAGCACACCGTCTTGCTGCACGGGTTCACCAGTGCTACAGCGCAAAAGTCCTGAGCGGGCAAGGGAATCCACTGATTCAGCGCAGGAACCAGGACACGGCCTCTCTATATTAGGGAAAGAGTAGGCCCCAGGAACCAGGAAGCTGTAGATACAGGGAAACCTCCGCTTCAGTGCAGGAATCCAGGAGACTGCAGAACGCAGGGACGAAACCACTACTTAGTGCAGGAATCCAGGAGGCTGAAGGACGCAGGAACGAACCTCTGCTTCAGCACAGGGGAACAAGCGGCTTGAAGGGAGCTGAAGGATGCAGGACGTAACCTGGAATCAGCATTGGAGAACAAACGGCTTGAAGGAAGCTGAAGGACGCAGGGCGTGACCTGGTATCAGCAAAGGGGAACAAGCGAGAGCTTGTGGCAAAACAGTTGACATCCAGTAAGGACTATGCTCGGCAGGGAGCATTATGGGAAGACAGTACTTAAAGGCCAGCGGGCCAATCCCCGGAGGGGAGTGTGAAGGTACTGCTCCAATGAATGAATGCAAGTCTAGGTTGCAGTGATAGGCTGCACAGCTGCAGTAGATACCAGAGGGAGTGTGTATTGCTTTGATGAGTGAATCCAGGCTGCAGCAAACCTCAGGAGAGCTGATCCAGAACTGCACCGGTCTGCAAGGTAAGGCAACCAGTAAACCGTGGAGCGGATTCCTTACAGTACCCCCCCCTTCACGCGAGACCTCCGGGCGAACATGAGCACTTATAGAGTTGGAGGACCGGGAATTGTTGCTGAACAGTCTAGGATTGGGGTTAGAGTCGTACTCCAGAGACTCATGATTAGTCCTTAGTGTACCCCCACCCCCCGGTGAGAACTGTGGCCAGACAGGACCATCCATGGGCCTTGGGGACATTGAGTTGTTCCTAAAATTCTTTAGGTAGAAAGGGCATCCGTAAACGAGCAGTTCTTTAGTGAGTACAGTTCTAAGAAATAAGAGTAGTAGAAGAAACATCCTTGGTACATGGCTCGCCCCGCAAAATGACTTGGAAATCCAGGGTTGTGAAGAACCAGAGGGTTCCAGAGCAGAAACGGCAGAAGAACCCCTACAGGAAGCCCAGTCTTTAATAAAGGAACCTGAATCTAGGATCAGCGGCCCTGATAATTGATCGAATACACCAGGAGGAACTTTGTAACAGAAAAAGTCTTGGCTGACCACTGCATGTTGGAATTTGCGAGGAATTTTTCCTCTAGAAGGCTCCCAGGTAATGGTTAGTAAGGGTATAGGTTGGTTGGAAGCATCTCCCGGTATTGGTATGGAAGGTGACAAGGCAAGCAGTAAACCAGGCATAGGGACCGAAATCTTGGGATACATACAGAGTATTTCCAACTGAGAGGAAATAACAGGGGCAACCGAAAATTCCGAGGGACAAAAACATGGTTTAGCAGGAGCAGAGAAGCAAACAACAGTAGAGCTCTCCAATACTGGGAAATCTTCATTGGGAGATAATATTGTCAGTGAATCAGGAATAGTCCTTGGGATCTTCAAATCAGTAGCTTGAGAAAAAGGCAGAGCCAGGGTAGTGGTGGGAGGGAAGCTAACATCAGAAGCTGAAGTCTGTACCTCAGTGACAGGGCCCTGAGAATCAACAAGCAGCAAGTATGAACTATGAAAACTCTTAATGACAGGCACCTTAGGAGTACAAGAAGTCTTTTCCGAAACTGCAATGGCCCTAACCACAGGGGTACCTAACCTGTCAAAAACATGAATAGGTGTGTTTTCTAGTGCAAAATCTCTGATCACAGGACTCCTAACCGATAGTGAGGGTGTCTGGGTTTGATTAGAGAAAAAATCAAATGTATTGATAAGTGACTTAGAAACAACTACTGAGGTTCTAGATTTGCTGGACATGTGAGAAAAAATACCCTTTAAGACAGGAGCTTTAATTTCCTCCCAGAGTAACCCCATGTTTGCTGGGACATATTTAGACACAGTACTGAGGGACTGGGTTTCAGCAAAGGCAGGACAGCTAAATAGCTCAGATTTAAACCCCAGGACTTGTAATATGTGCATGGTGACCTCAGACAGTACTAAGGGAGTGACCACAGATATGCTGATCCCCAAAGGATTAGCCTGGAGAGAGAAATCAGGGGGACCCCCAGACAGGATACTCATTGTAGAAAGAGCTTCAGAATCAGAAGGAGAATCATTACCTCTCAGAGTCTCAAAACTAGTAAGACACAATTCAGCGAAAAGGGAAACCGTGTGCAAGCTTTTTACTAATCTATATGAAAAAGCGTCACTTTTTGGAGAAAACCGTGTGTCAGCAAACATTCCTGGGAACACAATATGAACCATAGGAGGAACATACAGACTACTGTATGCTTTTAACCCTAAGCATAAAGAGGAGAAGAACTCAGACAGTACACGGGGGTTAATCATAACTGTACTGGTCTCTGAAGTAGGTATTTGGTAAGGAATATCTGGGAAACCAGAAATTACTGCAGACTCCATAATGTGGGAACTATGCGCTGAAGCAGGGATCACCGCTATGTGGGCGACAGGCTGGTTCAGTGAAATACCCGGGAGAAGGAACTCTGCGACCAAGCTTAGGGAAAAACCTGACTCCTGACTACATTTATCAGGAACCAGAACTTTAGCCGAAGTCTCCGGAGGCGAAGCTGCGGAAACTTGAGCTGAAGCAGGGGATTTATAGCAAAGAATATCTATGGACTCCGTACGGTTATAGGAATCCCTCAATGCAACCTCTGCTGTCTGACTTGTGGACTCATTCTCTGAGGCTAAAACGAAGGCATAAACTTGGAGGCAGCAAGAATTTACAGGGGTTAATGCAGACAGTGCCTGAGAGTAAAAGACAGGAAATTTTTTCTCTGTATTAGGAGAGACAAGGGATCTCTCCTCTGGAGCTAGGGGCGTGACCGTGGCTGGCAGAGAACAGGGAATTATCAAAGGAGACTCAGAGAGCTGCCCCTCAGGGGTTAATACAGAAATGACCCTGGGAACAGAACTTAGGGATTCTTTCTCTGACGGGGAAAGCGCACAGGACTGCCTAGCAGAGTTTAAAGCTGGAAAACCCTCAAGAGCTGGAGTGACAGATTTGGAGTTAGAAATAGGGGAACAAAGGGACTTATTCTCTGATACAAGAACATTAGTGCTGGGTAGAGCAACATATGTATTCTCCAGGGGGACCTCACAGGACTGATCGGCAGGGGTTAACGAAAACATATCATTGGTGTCAGGGAACCCGGCCATACACTCAGGGCAAGGATCCGTGGTAGACCAGGGATACAGCCAAGCGGCAGCGAAGCTGGCGAGGGGAGGATCCTGTTCCTTTATGCAAATGTCCAATGTCATGGAAAGGATATGGAGTGTTTTTTGGGCATCAGCCAACATGAGGAGAGGGTCCACTTTTGCTATATAAATGTCTAAAGACAAGGCCAGGGAAGAGAGTTCCTTTTGGGCGTCGTCCAATTCTAAAGGGTACACATTTTCCCAAGTTAAGGGGTAACCAGGAAAGCAAATACAAGCGGCCAGCGATTGTTTTAAGTCCCGGAGGCAGTAAACCTTCATCATGAGATCACTACGGCATTTGTTTTGCAAAGGGGTTAAACCTACAAACATAATCAGATCCTCAAGCATGGGTAATATCTCACATAGAAACTGGTATTCACACTGGGACTGGTTTACAGGCTGGGACAGGCTTTCAGACAGAAACTTACCAACCCTCACCACAGGGCGGTCCGAGTTTGTGCGGCCGAGCATACTGTCAGGGTTCTGCTCGCCACAAACCAGGACCGGACCGCGAGGCTGAGGTGGGGTTGTAAAAGCACCGACCTGAGACCGCGCAGGCTGATCCGGATTGCGCAGTTCGTAGTCATATGTCGCAGGATCAGGATTGGAGAAGACAGCGTCGTCGTTGTACAAGCCAGGGTCAGAACAGGAGACGTCAGGATAAACATTGTCCATGCAAGAGTTCGGCAATAAGGAGATAGGAGAAACCCGCTTCAGCTTAGGAGCGCGGGGTTGGCCTTTGCGTGAGCGACGACCATGGCCCATGGTGCTGGTCACAGGAGATGGTAGGCAGACCAGAATAGCACACCGTCTTGCTGCACGGGTGCACCAGTGCTACAGCGCAAAAGTCCTGAGCGGGCAAGGGAATCCACTGATTCAGCGCAGGAACCAGGACACGGCCTCTCTATATTAGGGAAAGAGTAGGCCCCAGGAACCAGGAAGCTGTAGATACAGGGAAACCTCCGCTTCAGTGCAGGAATCCAGGAGACTGCAGAACGCAGGGACGAAACCACTACTTAGTGCAGGAATCCAGGAGGCTGAAGGACGCAGGAACGAACCTCTGCTTCAGCACAGGGGAACAAGCGGCTTGAAGGGAGCTGAAGGATGCAGGACGTAACCTGGAATCAGCATTGGAGAACAAACGGCTTGAAGGAAGCTGAAGGACGCAGGGCGTGACCTGGTATCAGCAAAGGGGAACAAGCGAGAGCTTGTGGCAAAACAGTTGACATCCAGTAAGGACTATGCTCGGCAGGGAGCATTATGGGAAGACAGTACTTAAAGGCCAGCGGGCCAATCCCCGGAGGGGAGTGTGAAGGTACTGCTCCAATGAATGAATGCAAGTCTAGGTTGCAGTGATAGGCTGCACAGCTGCAGTAGATACCAGAGGGAGTGTGTATTGCTTTGATGAGTGAATCCAGGCTGCAGCATACCTCAGGAGAGCTGATCCAGAACTGCACCGGTCTGCAAGGTAAGGCAACCAGTAAACCGTGGAGCGGATTCCTTACAGTGATGAGTTAACTCCCTTAGTTAGACAGGCCACAGTTGATTCTAATTAAGTGAGTTCACCTGGTTTTTAAAAAGGTGGAGAAAGTGCTTCTGAACCAGCAGTCTCTCTCAGACACTTAGAGAGGACAGAGGAGAACTGACAGATAGACACAGGCTGCTCATACACAGTATGCTGTCCCGAATGGAATAAAGCTCTCAGGTAAGGAGCCAAGTGGTGTTACCAAATATTGTTTGTCTGGTCTAGTTTAGCTAACCAGCCGGGTAGATAGACTTAACTTTGTTTAGTTCGTTTCCCTAACGGAGATAGGCTTTTGGTTTATGTTTTTGTTATATTTAAAGGGACAGAGCATCCATTGTTTTGTTATATTTGTGGTCAAATAAAACCACCAGCATATTATTTCACCAGAAGAACTGTGATGCCTCCTCACTAACCATGGTCATCCTGCCACAATATATATAACAAAAGACAAGGGTGCCCAATGCTATATCCAATTGACAAAACATATATGGCAATAAGTATAAAGTTAAATACTTCAATACTAATATTTCCGATGATGATGAGTGGGAAGAGATCCTGGGGCCAGGGATGCGAGCAATGTGTAGCATAGCGGCCGTCATCAATGATCAGATGGCCGCCTCAGAACTACGAGTTGCAGATTCCTTAGGATGCCAGTCGCAGGCTATTCCCACTGCCTACTGTGATCCAAAGGGAATGAACGTAACTCACGACAAAGTAATACAGTGGAAAGATCTGGTAGACTAATAATAATTAGTATTATTAGGCAAGCCGTTGAAAAGAAGAACCCAGCCCTCCTGAAGCATGTTCCCAGATACTTGGTTGCTTTGCTCATGCGGGAGGCGGACAAATTTGAAATCGATAACTGTTTACTCTATCGGGTGGTGCAATACCACAACCACCCGGACAGACGACAACTAGTCGTCCCAAGGAACTTGCAGTACATGGTGTTAAAATCCCTACATGATGAGCATGGACATCTCGATGTAAAGAAGACATTTGGGTTTGTCCGAGACCACTTTTTGTGGCCCAAGATGCGAGAGGCCGTAGAACACCATTGTTGCCATTATTCTCGGTGTATACAACGCAAGACCTTGCCTACCAGAGCAGGGCCCATTAGCCATCTGAGAAGTTCTGGTCCAATGGACCTTGTGTGTATGGACTTTCTGTGCATTGAGCAGAGGAATATGCAACGTGCTGGTCATCACGAATCATTACACCCGGTATGCCCAGGCCTTCCCCACTAAAGACCAGAAAGCTATCAAAGTGGCAAAAATACTATGGGAGAAGTACTTCGTTCACTACGGTCTTCCAAACCGACTTCAATCAGACCAAGGTCGGGATTTTGAGAGCACTCTGATCCGAGAATTGCTCAAAATGCTGAACATTGCTAAATCATGGATGACCCCGTACCATCCCGAAGGAGATGCTTTGCCAGAACAATTTAATCGGACCTTACTGGACATGCTCGGAACCCTAAAGGGGGCTCAGAAGGATGAATGGAGTCGACATGTGGAGGCCCTGGTTCACATGTACAATTGTACCCGCCATGAGTCAACTGGATTCTCCCCATACTTCCTCATGTTTGGACTAGAGGCGAGACTGCCAGTAGATGTACGTCTTCGAGTCTCGACGGATGGGATACACAATGCTACCCATTTGAAATACGTGCAAAGACTTAAAGACAGTTTGCAACAGGCTTACCAACAGGCGGAGAAGTCTACAGCTAAGCTGAATGCTGACAATAAAAGGCGATACGACCATAAGGTCAAATATCGGGAGCTTCGTCCTGGAGACGCTGTGTTGCTTCGCAATCTGGTAGTCCCAGGAAAACATAAATTGGCTGACCGATGGAGAGACGGTGTATATGAGGTAGAATACCGGATGCCTGGCCTCCCAGTCTATCGCATCAAAGACACGGAAGCCCGGGTAAAGGTATGGCATCGTAATCATCTTCTCCCCATTTCACAAGTGGGAGATGAGGAAGCAGAAATACTGGCCACACCACTGAACGGTGAGTCCGTTCCTCAGAGATTGGTCAAGAGACTGTACATGATCATACCAACTCTGAAACTCCTGAAGATCCTATGGAAGGACTCTCTCAAAGGAATCCTATAACTGGAGGGGCATCTCCCCGAGGAGCTACGAGTAAAGGGCCCCGTAGGCCAATGCCTACTAAGGTGGCTCCAGCGGGCCAGCCTTTGGATCCACAAAGTCCATGCTTTGTGCCAAACAGAGACTGTTCAGAGACATTTCTCCCCTCAAGGGAAGAGGCTGAGCCTCAGGACTGTACTTATTACTCCCCCGAGGGAGTTGCTGAAGAACAGCTCCGAAGGAGCCAAAGAGTCAGGTACCCTCCAAATCGAGTAACCTATGATCAAATTGGGGCACCCCACTAGGAGGCTCAGCAGTGGTCTCGTAGCAAAATACAATCTGTAATTGTAATGTTCACAGAATTGTGTAACATCGTTTAAAGCCATTCGATGTGCTAAGTTGTATTCTTATTGATATGCATTTTTATTATATAACTTCTGTATATATAGTTGCTTAAGTGTGGCCCAAGCGAGGATGTTAGGGTTTTTTTTTACCAGGGGGAGGATGCAGCCAGGTCCCCCCTCTGCCCTGCGACCCCCTTGTTACCTCCGCTGCTGGGAGTCAAGCGGCAGACCCGCTGGCACTTCTGGAGGGTGGGGGCCGAGCAGGGAGTGCTCCGGTGCTCCGGAGGTCCCCGGCGGCACCCTTGCAGGGCGCCGCCATCTTGCGCGAGTTCGCGCATGCGCAGTGAAGCTCCAGCGGCCCTGATGAGTTGCGCATGCGCGAGTGCAGCCCGCGGAACCCTAGCCTACCAGGGAAGGCTCTTGAACGGGACTACAAGTCCCATGAGCCTCAGGAGCGCACCACAAAATGCCAGGGAGCCATTAGGGCTGGAGGATCTCTCGGCTTGCAGGGTTTTGATATATTTCGCGCGTGCGGGACACGGCAGTCAGGACCAGGAAGAGCTAGGGGAAGGAGGTGAGTGCAGCAGTCTGTGACCCACTGCATTAAGCCAGCAGCCCCCTAGGCCCCAGTTAGGTCCTGAGCCCCCTTATAGCTTGTGGTGCTGCAGGGACAGGCCCTAGGTAAGGGACTTTGCCCCTTAGTGATATTGACAGCTAGGGACACAGCGGACGCTGCGCTCCCCGAGAAGAGGCTTGGGCTCAAGCCTATGCCACACAGAGATAAGGACTATCTCAGGGGTGGGATCGCCCCTGGAGGACCCTCGTGCTAGGAAAGGCAGGATATCGCAGACGGGATCACTGAGCAGCGGATCCTTTTCGAAGTTGTCTGCAGGCCCGAGTGCAGGAGCACTCGGCAGGTACCTTCATAAAGTGCACCAACACTACACCTTCTATATACTCACACATAGTGGCAGCGCTGACCACGGGACAAAGGGTTATACTGTGGACACGGTGTGGGGATACACGGCGGTGGGTACAAGGTTTGCACTCCTAAGTGAGAGTGAATGACATTTGGGACTTCGGTACATGGTGTGGAGTTACCCCCAAGGGGGGAGTAGTATTACAGAGGGACACCATTGTGTTGCTGATAGGATGTAATGGTTATGGTTATTCCGCATATACAGTAAACTGGTTATATATATGTAACCCTGGTCTCCAGAAGCTCCTTGAGACCCCCCCTTCCCTGGCGCAGCTCGATCGCGGGTATTGAAAAACCCGACGGCTGCTTCCAAGGGTGGGGGCTGGAGCAGGGAGCAGCGCGGCTTCTCCTGCCTGCGGCCGGTTGCCGGGGACGCAATCGGGCCGTTGCTAAGGCCGCGATCGCGTCTCTAAGGTCCCGGCAGCCGCAGAGCAGGGTGCCGCCATTGCGCTTCAAGTCGCGCATGCGCAGTGAGTCCCCGGCGGCCCAGTTAGCTCGCGCTTGCGCAGGGAGGCTGCGAGAGGCAGGGAAGAGTCGCGCGAGGGCAGAGACAGAGCAGGAAACAGTGAGGCGGCCATTGGTAGTTCGCGCAGGCGCAGGAGAAGCGCGCATGCGGCCCCAATGGTGTAGCAGCCCCCTGGGAACTACAATTCCCAGGAGGCATAGGGAGACAGGCACCAGGTGCCTGATAGTGGCCAAAAGGGCTGGAGGAAGCTCAGCCCGGGAAAAGAGATACATTTCCCAGGCTTTGCATGAGTCACGTCAGTTGGAGCAGCGGAGCTGAAGGGGAAGGAAGGATGCAGGGAGTGAGTGCAGCTCCTGCATCCTGATACTGCACCGACACACTTTATTCGAGCAAATACCCAGTATGTACCTGGCAGATACCTGGAATGCGCCGCTCCTCACCTCTGACAAGCCCCGTTGCGTTTGCCTTCCTAGCCTGGGTTCATGCCTGGCTGACGGGCGGCTGATCTGTTAAATGATAATGATTAGGATTTAATAGGCTGCAATGCTTCGCGTGTCTACCAGATGGCATAAATTCATGAATTGTAATGCAGTATATATATATATACTGTGCAGTATTGCAGCCAGCGGGAATAAAATGCTTCAATCCCTGCCTGGAAAATACCTCAATGCACTCGGGCAGAAAACAGTCACAAACCTCAATACACCCGGGTATACCCGAATTCGTGGGACTAGCCGAGCTCGAATAAAGTGTGTCGCCAGTGTAGGTACCCACACCCTCCAGGTAGGCCCCAACTCCCCACCAGGTTAGTGGGTAACTGATAAGGGACGGCCCTAGATAGGGAGGTCACCCTTAAGTGTGTGTAAGGTGCAGGTTTGGCAGTGCCACAGCGTTTAGTGCTGTGTGCACTGGCAAATAGGCACAGAGTGCGTGCAGTGGATGATTGCTGCGGGTATCCAGGTGGCTGTGTACGATTGCCAGCGTGTGTGTGTCGCTGCATGTGCTGGGCGCAGTGTGTGCAGCGTGTGTGAATGTCTGCAGGCTGACAGTGAAAGCGGTGTGTCTGCTGCAGGCTGTTAGGAGTAGCGAGTAGCTAGATGTTAGGGAGGATTAGGGACTTGGGTAGATAAGGGAGTGGGGCAGGTTATTAACCCCGCAGGCCCTAGGAGTTTCCCCCAAGTCACCTCAGGTTGCGGTTCATCAGGGACAGGCCCTAGGTTAGGGTTCCTGTCACTTTAGGGTTAGTTAGGGATAGATAGGGATAGCGGCGGCTGCTGTTCCCGTGAGACGGTGCGTTACCGAGAGACGGTTGTGTTCCCGTGAAGCGGTGGGACCCTCGTTGGGGTTCCTGGAGAATATCACCTGGATAGGATCAGACGGATGCATCGCACGTCTGACCCTTTGAGAAGCTTGTTGCTGACCCGAGTACCGGAGTGCTCGGAAGGTATTATGTCATCACATGTGCACCAACAGGCCTAGAGGTTTTAGTGACTGCGCAGTCACCCATTGACTATCTCCGTAGGAGTACGGGACATTGGGTGTGGGGGTTTCACTGGACACTGGGTGGGATCACCTAGTGTTGGGGAAACGTCCTGCGAGACGTCACGGGTAGTGTCTCCTCATGAGAGGGACACAGGTTATGAGGTTATGTAAATGATTATGATATTCTCTATGTTCATAGTAAAGCCCTTAGTTATTATAATCACTGTGTGTGTGGTTTCTGATTGGGTTCCTATGTAGGGTCATTCTACATTTCCATAGAATCCTACATAGGTGGAGGCGCTGAACCAAGAAACGTTCCAGAGGATTCACCCCAGGCTCTCATTAGCGGAGGCTCAGACCTCCTGTGAGCCTGCAGGTATATGCACCACACCGGTAACACCGCATGTTCTACTCACCCACACTATACTGTATATGAGATTGGGTGGGGTGGAATACCCGTTACATATATATCTTGGTGTATGTGCTTATTGTGTATGTGGGTCCTGTGTAGGCATCCTTCTACACGTCTATAATCCTACACAGGTGGAGGCGCTGCAAATCGGATCGATCCAGAGGACTCACCCCAGGTTCCCAGTAAGCGGAGGCTCAGGCCTCTTGTGAACCTACAGGTATACACACCACACCTGGTAACATATAGGTTCCCCCTCACATACACTCTATATGCAATTGGGTGGGGGAATACCCATTACACTCACATAGGACAAGTTGCATAATTAAACATGTGACAAGGTGAGCCCCCCACTTTCTTCTACCCTGATGTCATGGTCTCTTCCTGGGGTCTGAGGCTCAACCCCCTGAAACTCCATCTTTATAGGCCATTGTGACATAAGAGATCACCATGGCAACCTGGGAGGTGGCAATGACCCTGTTAGTATACATCCACTCTGGATGACAGACTGGGTTCTTTTTGGAACAAGGGCAGGCTTATCCTGGCAGTTGGTAATTAGCAACATTTAAGTAATCAACATTCGCATACAGCACAAACAATTAAATTAATCCTTTATCTACCTAATGGTAATCCCAAAGAGGGCTACACATTATTACACTTTACATCTCAAACTGCTGAAAACATTAGCAATAAATTATCACAAACAGGAAAGTGCTGCAAAGGTCTTGCCCTGCTTGGGAGGTGGGCTAAAACCTGCTATAGAAATCAAAAGATGCTTTAAAACTCAAGAAAGGCAAGTGACAGACAGGCGTACTGAGGGACAATAAACACTTTAATATTAAAAAATGACGATAGGACAAAAGACAACCAAAATCTATTGATTGGGTTAAAATAATCAAAAAACGAGGGTAAACAGTGTTAGAATAACTGGTTAGACACCAGTACAAGCGGAGGAATATAGCAGCTCAAGGCTAGTCCAAATTAGCACTACAGAAGCGGTCCGGACCAATCTGAGTACATACCCTGCTGGAAGGAGGAAAGTGAAGTGTAGAGACCCGCAACCTCCGACTGCAAAACTCCACAGGAACAGTCACACATTTTGTACGTAGTGCTTCGTCAGGAGGTCACGTGATGACGCTGTCCCTGGAGTTTAAATGCAAAGCCGCAGCCAATGAATCTAACACTCTGCGATGGAACTCATACAGCTGTGATCAGGTGGACAACAATGGAATCTCCTGAGGCATACATGAATAATTTAAAACACAATTCAAAATAGAATTAAGCACTGATTGAAGTGACTGTGTCCTGTGTTTAACACAAAAATTAACTGTTTATGCCTCTAAACATCTATCATAGAACACATACTAAAAACTATCATATACACTTTTAAAAGATATAAACATATATTTATACACATGTAGAAAAACCTTAAAAAGCAAGAAACCCCAATTTAGATAGTCGCCTGATAATTTATACTTTAAGGAAGGGAACCAACTCAATATAATCATTAAGACCATGTGGAAATCTAGTTTGCATGGTATAAATTCAAAATTCTTCCCTTCTACTTAAACGTAATTCTCTATTGCCTAAGCGCTTGTTTGCAGTGATAACTTCAATGCCCATGAAAGAAATACCACTTGGGTCACATTGATGGCAATCATTAAAATGTTTTAAATGGTGGGTTAAGGGCATGTTTTTATCAATTAATTTTTGCATATTTTTAATGTTTCTCATATGTTCCACAACCCGAACATTCATGCATCTTTTGGTTTTGCCAATGTATTGTAACCCACATTTACATTGGAGTACATAAACCACATGGGTAGTAGAACAATTTATAAAATGGTTAATTTTGAAACTTCGCTTTGTGGCTAAAGAAACAACTTCTTTCTTATTTTGCAGGTTGGGGCATATCTTGCATTTGCTGCATTTATAATTGCCCTTTAATTCTAAATAGGATCTCAACGTACCCTCATGGCTGGAGACAGACCTTGGTTGGCTAGGGGCTATTATTCCTTTTAAACTTTGGGCTTTTTTATAAACAATCTTAGATTTGGACGAGATTTGTGCACCCAACACAGGGTCCAAAGATAGAACCTTCCAGTGTTTAGCGATGGCCTGTTGTATGGCCCTATGTTGGTCATTAAATTGAGTGACAAACACTGGAAATTTCCCACTCTGTATTTGACCAACATGTGTGACTGCCTCTGTTATAAATACAGACTCAGTCAAAACCTGTAAAGTCTGAGTTTCGACTTCCTTCCTAAAAGTCAAACCTCTTAGATCTTTTTTTCTTATTTTTTTAATAGGTTAGTTCTTTTAGCGAGATTAACTTTATCAATGGCACAATCTATCAGATTTTTATCATAACCCTTCTGTATGAATCTTTCTTTCAAAAAAAGCGCCTGAGTTTGAAATTGCCCGTCATTAGTACAATTTCTCTTTAAACGAGCAAATTGGTTGAAAGGTATATTTACAATCCAAGGTTTGAAATGGCAACTGGAAGGATGGATATATGAATTTACATTAGAATCCTTAAAGTAAGTTTTAGTATAGATTTCTTCTGATTCAATGAAAATTTCAAGATCCAAATAATGCACTGCTGTATCACTATTTTCCCCACTAAAATGGAGGTTAAACGTATTAATGTTCAACTGTGCAATAAAGTCAAGAAGAGAGATCTCATCCCAGATAATGAGAATATCATCTATGTATCTCCTCCACAGAATCAACTCCCACCACCCTATATACAAGTTAGCAAACGATGGGGCAAACTTGGTACCCATTGCAGTACCAAGTATCTGTAAATAATATTCAGATTCAAAAAGAAAATAGTAATGAGTTAGTACAAAGAAAAAGACAGTGTGAAAACAGCGCCATAAATAGTGAAATATAAATGAAATATTAAACCCTAGTGTGGGTGGAATTAGGCCGCCAGGTGAGTGCTGATTGTACAATCAGACACTTGCATACAGTAAAGAAAAAGAAAACCGGCGCCTTACAAGTTCAGTAGGATATAGGAAGTCCAAAATGATATCATGAACGTTGCGAGAAAGTAGAGCACTGCCAACAAAAGAAAATCAAAAAGGGGCTGGGGCAAAAATATGATTATTTATTGGGCATATGAGCCAAAAAAGACAAACAGACTAATATTAAAAAATTCTGACGCGTTTCCCGCCGTGGAGGCGCTTTATCAAAGAGTACTAAGGCTCTCTTCACATCGGATTATATAATGGTCAGAGGTGAGTGAACGCCCCAAATTAAGTTAATACTTAATGGGTTATGCAATCAGCTGTGTAATTAACCAAGCAAAGATCTTTAGTGTGAAAAGTTTTTCAAACCTCTGATCATAATAGAAATCCGTGGGAGCCCAACAATATACAAAAGTTAACATTTAAAAAGAATAACAGAGCAGAAGACTAATTCTTATACAAAAACAAACAAATATCCAAATCAAGATCAAACACATCTATATGATAAATGTTAGAAAATATACATAATAAAAAATATATGCGAAAATATAATATAAGAAATGATTTATACATGAATAAATAAATAGAATAATATTTAAACCATAAAGAGTAACTAGACAGAAACATAATATGGTGTATAGATAAAAGAAAAAAACGTGTCTGTGTGTGTACAGTATAAATAGCAAATGTGAAACTAACTAAAGAATAAAGAAATGAAACATATATACTGTATATAAAAAAATATATAATATATATATATATATATATATATATATATATATAATATTGTGAACATTAGTCTTACAAAAAAGATGAACAAACTATGTGATATTAAAAGAAAAAATATTAAAAAACCCTATTGTAAAATCGAATATGTTATATAATAGTCACCAATGTGTGTAATGAAACACTATAATATAAAACAAAAGATAATAAATAATAATAATGCTAAATATTATTAAGTCTAGAAAATGTTAATTAATAAATTCTAAATGAAGAATATGAAAAATAATTATGATGATAGTAATATTAATCAACTAAAGATATATTCATTTAAATAAATATCATAGTTTGGTGACATATCTTTAAGTGTTGATCAGAAACGGCGTGGTTGGAACTGAGATTATTGGGTGACACCACCACATACCTCCCCCTTGTCAATGACCCTTTGGAGGATTTCAAGGTTGAAATGGGGGAATTGCTGACCACTGGCTTGAACAATGGAGTTATCACTCAAGAAGAGTTTGATTTTTTATACATTCAGTTTCCGCGCACCCCCTTATTTTATTTTATACCCAAAATTCACAAGCACCTTACTTCCCCACATGGAAGACCTATTATTTCTGGTATATCTTCACTATCCTCAAATCTATCTCAATTTATTGATTACCACCTCCAACCAATTGTCACTGGTGTTAAATCTTATATGCGAGACACTACTCACGTATTACAAATTTTAAAAGATCTTAAATTGCAGCCTGGGTATATATTGGCAACTGCTGATGTAACATCTTTGTATACTGTTATTAACCACAGACTAGGCTGCCAAGCTGTATATGTGTATGTTTGTCACAATACACTTCAAACGAAAACATTCTTCAAAACAGTACAAGCTAACAACTATTTACGTGCTGATAGTCAGCATAACCCTCAGTGGCTAAGAAATATTCCAAAGGGTCAACAACTGCGTCTTAAACGCAATTGTTCTGAAAAGGAAATTTTTGAAGTTCAGGCCAAAGATTTAAAAAGTAAATTCATAGAGAGAAAATACTCTGAGAGCCTTTTGGATGAGGCCCTTAAACAAGTCAGTGACATAGAAAGAGACACGCTGCTTAAATATAAGGAAAAAGACAAAACAAATAGGTGTAACCATCAAGTATCATTTAAACAACAAAACAGGTAGCGCTAACCGCAATGTGTGTGGTGTAGTAACTATTACCTTATATATTAAATAAAACTATACATAAGGGGCTGCCTAGGACACAAAGCCTGACCCCCTGGTCAGGAAAACAGTATGGACAGGGAATAGTTCCGTGGGCGCCTAGCTGGCAGCTCACGTTGATTCACCGATGTACGGGGGGTACTACACCAATGTGTGCGGGGCTTGAACCTCCACCCTACGCGTTTCAAGAGCGATCTGCTCTCTTCCTCAGGGGTATATGAATAAAAAAGTCCAAAATGTCCTTTAAATACTGACTTCACCATTTGGGTAAATAGTTCCACCTGTAGCTAATTGCACATGTGCTGTGCTTGTAATAAAGTTGCTCTTAGTGTGTTTGCAATCAGACACTGCACAGTGAGAATGTCTTTGAAAAAAAAAGCTACTTACTATTTTGTACAGCTGTTATACATAATGACAACATTAAACATAACACAATATACAATGAACATATACTACTAACAACATATATATTTAAACATGACACAATAAACAATGAACATATACTACTAACAACATATATATTTATGTATATAAACAAAAAATAAATGAATAAAAAAAAAATTTAAAAAAAAAAAAAAAGCATAATTTTAAGGTAGGACATAAAAAAAAAAAAATTATTTAATATAATATTGCGAATTATGATTAGATAAAATGTATTAAACCAGTGATAGTGTGCTTATTTATGTAGGAGGAACCTACTGCTATAAGCGAATTTAAACACTAATGTATATGACATGTCACCTTATGTGGATGTATTTGGTACTAACCCACCAAAAAGGATTTCAAATCGAATTCTACATTTAAGCCCATTGGGGACAGAGTACATAACTCATAAATCCAATAGGACTCTCTTCTCCCCAATAGGCTCAATGTGTTACCTCCTCTCCAGTGTGGTACAATGCGCTCTATTCCTACGCACCTCAAACCTTTTGGGTCTTTATTGTGCACCTGAAGAAAATGATTAGACACATTGTGTGTGACTAAACCAGTTTTAATATTGTATATATGTTCATACAAACGTCTTTTTATAGCTCGCGTTGTCATACCCACATACTGCAGACCACACGGACATTCAAGTAAATATATAACAAAGGAACTACTACATGTAATATGTTGTTTAATTTTATACTGTTTATGTGTTTTATTTGATATAAAATTTATTTTTTTTGTTACTGTATTTGCATGCCGTGCATTTGTTACAGAGGAAGTATCCCCCACAGAGTGTTGTGTCTCTTTGAACTGGCTGCAGCGATGGACAGCTGGGTGCCAGTCTCTGTCCTATATTAGGAGCTTTTGTGAATATAATATGTGGATATTCGGGTAGAATTCCCTCTAGTTCTTTATCCTTTTTCAATATTGGCCAGTATTTTCTTAAAGTTTTGCGTATGTTGGGTGCCATTTGGTTATATTGAGTGACAAATGACAAATTGCCTGATGAATTAATATTTTTATTTTTATTTTTATATTGTAAGAGACTGGTTCTGTCCATCGCTGCAACTTCAGAGATAGTTCTATCCAACACTAGTGGGGAGTACTTCCTCTCCACAAATTTTTGTTTTAATCCTCGGCTTGAATTTTAAATGTATCTGGATGTGAGCTGTTTCTTTTCAGTCTAATGAACTGTCCCTTAGGGATGTTTTTGACCCATGTGGGGTTGTGGTGACTCTGTGCATGTAAATAATTATTTGATTGAACCGGTTTAAAATATGTGCTGGTGTGTATGTGATTATTAACTATAGTGATTTCTAAATCTAAAAATTCTATTTTATTAGTATTAGTGACAAACGTGAATTTTAAATTATTAGTATTGTTATTCATATATAACTGAAACTGTGTTAACTGTGCTAAAGTGCCTGACCAGATAAAAATAATATCATCTATGTAGCGCCGCCACAGCACCAAGTTTGCACCATAGGGACAATTGGACCATATATGTTGTTTCTCCCAATATCCCATAAATATATTAGCATAACTAGGAGCAAACTTGGTGCCCATGGCGGTGCCACATACCTGCAAATAATAAGCTTTATTAAAGTGAAAAAAATTGTGACAAAGGATGAATTTAATTCCTAAAATCAAAAAATCTCTAAATTCTTTTGAAACAGATGGGTCATTTTTTAGGGTGTTTAAGACTGATTCACATCCTTGATCATGGTTGATTATGGTGTATAATGAATTGACGTCTGCGGTAACAAAAATATAATGGGGTTGCCACTGAATGTCCCGGAGTGTCTGCAGTATGTGGGTAGTATCCCGGAGGTAAGAAGGTAATTGTATGACATATTTCTGGAGTTGTCTATCTATATATTGAGATAAGTGTGATGTTAATGATTGAATGCCCGAAATGATGGGGCGGCCGGGGGGAAAATTTATATTTTTATGTATTTTAGGGATTATATAAAACAAGGGTAGTCTGGGGTGTTTATTGTAAAGAAAGTCAAATTCTTTTGGAGTAATTAAATTTTGATCTAAACCAAATGTTAAATAATTAAATAATTTTTGCTGGTAATGTGTAGTAGGATTCGTTGGGAGGAGTTGGTAAGTGGATATGTCACTTAGAATTCTCAGTGACTCTTGGATGTAATATGATTTATCCATGATTACCAACCCCCCCCCCCCCTTATCCGCTGGTTTTATGATTATGTCTTCATTTTCTTCAAGTGCACGTAAAGTTATTTTTTCATCTTTACTAAGATTATCAGTCCTAACTTTGTGGTTTCTACTTAGGGTCTCTAGGTCATCTGTGACCATTTTAGCGAATGTGTCCACAAAGGGACCACTCACAAACCTAGGAAAGAATGTTGAGGGATTTCTGAACGTTGAATTGTTTGTATTTAGTGGTAAGTTAGTGTTGGTGTCCAGTCTAGATATGGCGTCTCTTTGAAAATATTTTTTGAGGCAAAGCTTGCGCACATATCTTTGGACATCAACATACAACTTAAAACTATCTGGCCCTGTAACTGGAGCAAAGGATAAACCTTTTGATAATAGCTTAGTTTCTTTGATGGTAATTGGATGTTGGCTTATATTAAAGATATTTTGATAAGCACTTTGACTTACTGTTTTTGTACCTTGCCTAATTTTTCTCCCTCCTCTCGTTCCTCTAGAGTGTTTTTTCTTTTTCGATTGTCTTTCAGGGAGTTTTCTTTTCCCAATAAGTCTCTTATTACATCTCTTGCTTGTTTGGGCTCCCTCGTTTGTCGCCAGTCTAAAAAAGAGAACATATTTTTCTCTTCTTCCCGACTGTGACCAGGGAGACGTTGTTCTCTATCTAGGTCTATAAGAGGTTGGTACTTATTCTGATGATGATATTGATCAAAGATATTGTCAGTATCTTTACCCTGTATGTTGACTAGAGGGCTTGGAGGAACAGGAGGGGCCGGGTGTTTGGCTTTTGTACTGCCAGTTACTGGTTTAATAGAAGATGGTGTTGAAGGTCTTCTAGACCTCTTAGGGGCTATAAATTGTACTGGATCAGAGGATATTTCATTAGGTTTTACAATAGTTTTTTTATAATTTGAAGGAATTTTATGTGAATAATCCTTATTATACCTATATTTTTCATTATCATATCTGGGTTTTTTCTAATTTCAATAACATCTAGTGACATAATCATTTTTGTCCCTTTGGAACTTTGTTTGTTTTGAGATTATAGTATCTTTTTGTAATTTATCCATTTTTGTTTTAATTCTAGCTTCTAGCATTGGTAACTCACAATTATCTTTATACTTTTCAAAGTATCCCTTCATATCGTTAATTTCCTTGTCTAATGTTTGAAGACATACTTTGCGTTTTGATATTAACAGACGCATTAATTCAAACGAACAGCTGTCAAGGATGCGATTCCATTCCAAAATAAATGATTGACTTTTGAAGTCTGTTGTAGGTTTTTTAAATAATCTCAGACCTCGTGGAATACGTTTTTGTTCAATATATTTTTCAATGGTTATCGCATCCCACAGCTGCTTGTTTTCATCAATCAGTAGTTTTTCTAATTTATCAGCCATGTTTTCCATATCATGTGATACATTATCAACTGCGATGGGAATTTCCTCATCTGCAAAGATGCTATTAATGTCAATATTCCTACTGATTCTCTGAGCAAACAATTGAGACATAATTGTCCTGGAAAGCTGCTAACCTAAAAGGGGGAAATGCACATAAACAACAAAACAGGTAGCGCTAACCGCAATGTGTGTGGTGTAGTAACTATTACCTTATATATTAAATAAAACTATACATAAGGGGCTGCCTAGGACACAAAGCCTGACCACCTGGTCAGGAAAACAGTATGGACAGGGAATAGTTCCGTGGGCGCCTATAAAATTTTACCACTATAAAGGATATACGAAAACCAAGCCTGTTGGTTGTGAAGATTGTTGATCCTCACGGTGGGCTTGAAAACAAAGAGAAAGCACAACACATAGCGTAATACTGTTGAAACATTAAACAAACAACATATAAGACAACATATAACAGCTGAATACTGAAATGGTATTTTTAGGACAATAAAATCATTTAATAACAATTAATATTTAATATAATGCACAATTTGCATGGACATATAGATTTAAGCAATTAAAAATCTGAATAGGTGGTTCAACTGCTCCGTAGCACCAATGTTGATGATAGCAATGCCTACTCACCAGATGGAATAGGTTTGCAGGCAGTGGATATTTTAGAGAGTATCCCCTCTCATCTGTGTGCTGCTCTCTGCTTAGCTGGCGTCTCTGTCGGCTCGTGGGTGCAGCTCATCAGCGGGGACTCCTGCAGCTCCAGGAAGCACGTCTGAGCAGATGGAACTCAGCTGCAGCTGATTCAGCACGATGTCAGCCACGGACCACCGTGAGCTCGTCTATCTGCTGCTCACTGCTAGCTGGCGTCTCTATCCGCTCGTGGACGCAACTTGTCAGCAGGTACTCCTGCAGGGCGCCAAGCAGGGCGCTTGAATAATGGGAAACCGCAACAGCTGGTTCAACTCGTCGGCGGCTATAAGAGATGGTTAGCTGGCAGCTCACGTTGATTCACCGATGTACGGGGGGTACTACACCAATGTGTGCGGGGCTTGAACCTCCACCCTACGCGTTTCAAGAGCGATCTGCTCTCTTCCTCAGGGGTATATGAATAAAAAAGTCCAAAATGTCCTTTAAATACTGACTTCACCATTTGGGTAAATAGTTCCACCTGTAGCTAATTGCACATGTGCTGTGCTTGTAATAAAGTTGCTCTTAGTGTGTTTGCAATCAGACACTGCACAGTGAGAATGTCTTTGAACAAAAAGCTACTTACTTTTTTGTACAGCTGTTATACATAATGACAACATTAAACATAACACAATATACAATGAACATATACTACTAACAACATATATATTTAAACATGACACAATAAACAATGAACATATACTACTAACAACATATATATTTATGTATATAAACAAAAAATAAATGAATAAAAATTAAAAAAAAAAAATGCATAATTTTAAGGTAGGACATAAAAAAAAAAAAAAAAATTATTTAATATAATATTGCGAATTATGATTAGATAAAATGTATTAAACCAGTGATAGTGTGCTTATTTATGTAGGAGGAACCTACTGCTATAAGCGAATTTAAACACTAATGTATATGACATGTCACCTTATGTGGATGTATTTGGTACTAACCCACCAAAAAGGATTTCAAATCGAATTCTACATTTAAGCCCATTGGGGACAGAGTACATAACTCATAAATCCAATAGGAATCTCTTCTCCCCAATAGGCTCAATGTGTTACCTCCTCTCCAGTGTGGTACAATGCGCTCTATTCCTACGCACCTCAAACCTTTTGGGTCTTTATTGTGCACCTGAAGAAAATGATTAGACACATTGTGTGTGACTAAACCAGTTTTAATATTGTATATATGTTCATACAAACGTCTTTTTATAGCTCGCGTTGTCATACCCACATACTGCAGACCACACGGACATTCAAGTAAATATATAACAAAGGAACTACTACATGTAATATGTTGTTTAATTTTATACTGTTTATGTGTTTTATTTGATATAAAATTTATTTTTTTTGTTACTGTATTTGCATGCCGTGCATTTGTTACAGAGGAAGTATCCCCCACAGAGTGTTGTGTCTCTTTGAACTGGCTGCAGCGATGGACAGCTGGGTGCCAGTCTCTGTCCTATATTAGGAGCTTTTGTGAATATAATATGTGGATATTCGGGTAGAATTCCCTCTAGTTCTTTATCCTTTTTCAATATTGGCCAGTATTTTCTTAAAGTTTTGCGTATGTTGGGTGCCATTTGGTTATATTGAGTGACAAATGACAAATTGCCTGATGAGTTAATATTTTTATTTTTATTTTTATATTGTAAGAGACTGGTTCTGTCCATCGCTGCAACTTCAGAGATAGTTCTATCCAACTCTAGTGGGGAGTACTTCCTCTCCACAAATTTTTGTTTTAATCCTCGGCTTGAATTTTAAATGTATCTGGATGTGAGCTGTTTCTTTTCAGTCTAATGAACTGTCCCTTAGGGATGTTTTTGACCCATGTGGGGTTGTGGTGACTCTGTGCATGTAAATAATTATTTGATTGAACCGGTTTAAAATATGTGCTGGTGTGTATGTGATTATTAACTATAGTGATTTCTAAATCTAAAAATTCTATTTTATTAGTATTAGTGACAAACGTGAATTTTAAATTATTAGTGTTGTTATTCATATATAACTGAAACTGTGTTAACTGTGCTAAAGTGCCTGACCAGATAAAAATAATATCATCTATGTAGCGCCGCCACAGCACCAAGTTTGCACCATAGGGACAATTGGACCATATATGTTGTTTCTCCCAATATCCCATAAATATATTAGCATAACTAGGAGCAAACTTGGGCCCATGGCGGTGCCACATACCTGCAAATAATAAGCTTTATTAAAGTGAAAAAAATTGTGACAAAGGATGAATTTAATTCCTAAAATCAAAAAATCTCTAAATTCTTTTGAAACAGATGGGTCATTTTTTAGGGTGTTTAAGACTGATTCACATCCTTGATCATGGTTGATTATGGTGTATAATGAATTGACGTCTGCGGTAACAAAAATATAATGGGGTTGCCACTGAATGTCCTGGAGTGTCTGCAGTATGTGGGTAGTATACCGGAGGTAAGAAGGTAATTGTATGACATATTTCTGGAGTTGTCTATCTATATATTGAGATAAGTGTGATGTTAATGATTGAATGCCCGAAATGATGGGGCGGCCGGGGGGAAAATTTATATTTTTATGTATTTTAGGGATTATTTAAAACAAGGGTAGTCTGGGGTGTTTATTGTAAAGAAAGTCAAATTCTTTTGGAGTAATTATATTTTGATCTAAACCAAATGTTAAATAATTAAATAATTTTTGCTGGTAATGTGTAGTAGGATTCGTTGGGAGGTTGGTAATCATGGATAAATCATAATACATCCAAGAGTCACTGAGAATTCTAAGTGACATATCCACTTACCAACTCCTCCCAACGAATCCTACTACACATTACCAGCAAAAATGATTTAATTATTTAACATTTGGTTTAGATCAAAATTTAATTACTCCAAAAGAATTTGACTTTCTTTACAATAAACACCCCAGACTACCCTTGTTTTATATAATCCCTAAAATACATAAAAATATAAATTTTCCCCCCGGCCGCCCCATCATTTCGGGCATTCAATCATTAACATCACACTTATCTCAATATATAGATAGACATCTCCAGAAATATGTCATACAATTACCTTCTTACCTCCGGGATACTACCCACATACTGCAGACACTCCAGGACATTCAGTGGCAACCCCATTATATTTTTGTTACCGCAGACGTCAATTCATTATACACCACAATCAACCATGATCAAGGATGTGAATCAGTCTTAAACACCCTAAAAAATGACCCATCTGTTTCAAAAGAATTTAGAGATTTTTTGATTTTAGGAATTAAATTCATCCTTTGTCACAATTTTTTTCACTTTAATAAAGCTTATTATTTGCAGGTATGTGGCACCGCCATGGGCACCAAGTTTGCTCCTAGTTATGCTAATATATTTATGGGATATTGGGAGAAACAACATATATGGTCCAATTGTCCCTATGGTGCAAACTTGGTGCTGTGGCGGCGCTACATAGATGATATTATTTTTATCTGGTCAGGCACTTTAGCACAGTTAACACAGTTTCAGTTATATATGAATAACAACACTAATAATTTAAAATTCACGTTTGTCACTAATACTAATAAAATAGAATTTTTAGATTTAGAAATCACTATAGTTAATAATCACATACACACCAGCACATATTTTAAACCGGTTCAATCAAATAATTATTTACATGCACAGAGTCACCACAACCCCACATGGGTCAAAAACATCCCTAAGGGACAGTTCATTAGACTGAAAAGAAACAGCTCACATCCAGATACATTTAAAATTCAAGCCGAGGATTAAAACAAAAATTTGTGGAGAGGAAGTACTCCCCACTAGTGTTGGATAGAACTATCTCTGAAGTTGCAGCGATGGACAGAACCAGTCTCTTACAATATAAAAATAAAAATAAAAATATTAATTCATCAGGCAATTTGTCATTTGTCACTCAATATAACCAAATGGCACCCAACATACGCAAAACTTTAAGAAAATACTGGCCAATATTGAAAAAGGATAAAGAACTAGAGGGAATTCTACCCGAATATCCACATATTATATTCACAAAAGCTCCTAATATAGGACAGAGACTGGCACCCAGCTGTCCATCGCTGCAGCCAGTTCAAAGAGACACAACACTCTGTGGGGGATACTTCCTCTGTAACAAATGCACGGCATGCAAATACAGTAACAAAAAAAATAAATTTTATATCAAATAAAACACATAAACAGTATAAAATTAAACAACATATTACATGTAGTAGTTCCTTTGTTATATATTTACTTGAATGTCCGTGTGGTCTGCAGTATGTGGGTATGACAACGCGAGCTATAAAAAGACGTTTGTATGAACATATATACAATATTAAAACTGGTTTAGTCACACACAATGTGTCTAATCATTTTCTTCAGGTGCACAATAAAGACCCAAAAGGTTTGAGGTGCGTAGGAATAGAGCGCATTGTACCACACTGGAGAGGAGGTAACACATTGAGCCTATTGGGGAGAAGAGATTCCTATTGGATTTATGAGTTATGTACTCTGTCCCCAATGGGCTTAAATGTAGAATTCGATTTGAAATCCTTTTTGGTGGGTTAGTACCAAATACATCCACATAAGGTGACATGTCATATACATTAGTGTTTAAATTCGCTTATAGCAGTAGGTTCCTCCTACATAAATAAGCACACTATCACTGGTTTAATACATTTTATCTAATCATAATTCGCAATATTATATTAAATAATTTTTTTTTTTTTTTTTATGTCCTACCTTAAAATTATGCATTTTTTTTTTTTTAATTTTTATTCATTTATTTTTTGTTTATATACATAAATATATATGTTGTTAGTAGTATATGTTCATTGTTTATTGTGTCATGTTTAAATATATATGTTGTTAGTAGTATATGTTCATTGTATATTGTGTTATGTTTAATGTTGTCATTATGTATAACAGCTGTACAAAAAAGTAAGTAGCTTTTTGTTCAAAGACATTCTCACTGTGCAGTGTCTGATTGCAAACACACTAAGAGCAACTTTATTACAAGCACAGCACATGTGCAATTAGCTACAGGTGGAACTATTTACCCAAATGGTGAAGTCAGTATTTAAAGGACATTTTGGACTTTTTTATTCATATACCCCTGAGGAAGAGAGCAGATCGCTCTTGAAACGCGTAGGGTGGAGGTTCAAGCCCCGCACACATTGGTGTAGTACCCCCCGTACATCGGTGAATCAACGTGAGCTGCCAGCTAACCATCTCTTATAGCCGCCGACGAGTTGAACCAGCTGTTGCGGTTTCCCATTATTCAAGCACCCTGCTTGGCGCCCTGCAGGAGTACCTGCTGACAAGTTGCGTCCACGAGCGGATAGAGACGCCAGCTAGCAGTGAGCAGCAGATAGACGAGCTCACGGTGGTCCGTGGCTGACATCGTGCTGAATCAGCTGCAGCTGAGTTCCATCTGCTCAGACGTGCTTCCTGGAGCTGCAGGAGTCCCCGCTGATGAGCTGCACCCACGAGCCGACAGAGACGCCAGCTAAGCAGAGAGCAGCACACAGATGAGAGGGGATACTCTCTAAAATATCCACTGCCTGCAAACCTATTCCATCTGGTGAGTAGGCATTGCTATCATCAACATTGGGGCTACGGAGCAGTTGAACCACCTATTCAGATTTTTAATTGCTTAAATCTATATGTCCATGCAAATTGTGCATTATATTAAATATTAATTGTTATTAAATGATTTTATTGTCCTAAAAATACCATTTCAGTATTCAGCTGTTATATGTTGTCTTATATGTTGTTTGTTTAATGTTTCAACAGTATTACGCTATGTGTTGTGCTTTCTCTTTTTTTCAAGCCCACCGTGAGGATCAACAATCTTCACAACCAACAGGCTTGGTTTTCGTATATCCTTTATAGTGGTAAAATTTTATAGGCGCCCACGGAACTATTCCCTGTCCATCAAGTATCATTTATTACTCAATATAATGAGATGGCACCTAAAATAAGACAAATTTTAAATAAACATTGGCCAATCCTGTTAAAAGATGATGTTCTTGTAGAGATTCTTCCAAAAAGGCCAAGCATTATTTTCTCTAAGGCAAATAATTTAAAATCTAAATTGGCCCCAAGCTGTCCATTTAATCAGCATAGACAAAAACAACTAGGGAATTTAAAAGGTTTTTTCAGCTGTGCGAAATGTGTTGCATGTTCTTTTAGCTGTAATGCTAAATCATTTACATCAAAAGTAACATTAAAATCATATCCCATCAAGACATTTATCAATTGCCATTCTACATTTATTATATACTTGCTTCAATGCCCGTGTGGCTTGCAGTATATTGGTAGAACAGGGAGAACCTTTCAAAGGAGGATTTATGAGCACATTTATAACATCAAAAAGGGATTGGTCACTCATAGTGTGTCTCACCATTTTCTCATGTGTCACAATCAGAATCCCAAAGGCTTGTTATGTCAAGCTATAGAGGTTTTTTCAGGCCAATTGGAGAGGGGGTAACAGACTTCAACAGGCCAATATGCGTGAAGCATACTGTACTGGATCTATGAACTGAAAACACTCTCTCCAAGAGGCCTGAACATAGACTTTGAATTGAAGGCTTTTTTATAGTATAATAATGTTTTTATGTTATCCATATTTGAATAGTCTCATTATTAGATTAAGTGTTTTTTATTAACTGTTCATTGTGTTGTATTGTAGTTGTTTGTATAGCAAGGCATGTTATTGTGATGTCAGTACTGTGGTAACATCTGTGCTTAATTTTCAATTGTGCAATTAACCAATTGGGATCGCAGTGCGGGTGTATATATTCCACCTAGTATCAGTGTCATGACAATCCCCTGAGGAACTGCGCGCAGGCGCATGAAACACATAGGGAAGTTTTTTTAGAGCTGTCTGTTGGTGAAGGAAGACGTGTAGTTGATCCAGGCTTGCAGTTGAAAAAAACGCCGTTCCAGGAAGTCCCGCCTTCCAGTTACGTGACATCCGCCTGGAGGTCCCACCCCATAGTGACGCGGCATCCATCAGAGGCAGGGGAATCACAGGAAGGCGCTTCGGTTACCACTGCAGTGGACGAGCAGCACGGCGTTTATCTCCATTGCCTGTTAGAAATTGACATCTTGTGAGTAGGGTCCCAATTTTACAATATCTGGACCTGGCGATTTTCCAGTCTTCTGGAACCCTTCATTTATGTTGTTTTAATAAATTAGCTTTTTATCATTATTAGCCTTGCTATTGTCTGTTTAGTTTGTCTGTCTTGTTTTGTCATTAGTGTTTTGGGTCATCTTGTCAGTTATATTAGTTTGACATACTGCACCATAATTTTGTTTGTTTGTTTTTTCTCCACATAACCCTTCATGCACGATGGGAGCTGCACAGCAATTCTTTCATCGTTTGTGCTCCAGTAATGAGTTAGTATAAACTCTATGGACCGCAGCAAAAAATCAATTTGTGTTGGTTCTATCAAATTGCACGACTCCAAAAAGAATTTGACCGCTGTGCATCCTGCTTGATGTGGGATGCACATGTACAGTGATTGTACATCTAAAGTGGCCAATCTGTAACCCGTCTTCCACTTGGTTTGTTGTAATAGTTTAATAACCGCAGTGATGTCTTTGAGATAAGACGGTAACTGAATAACTAAAGGCTGTAAATAAAAATCCAAATATTGGGATAAATTCGATGTTAGTGAATTGATGCCTGATATAATGGGGCGTCCAGGAGGATTTATAATGGATTTATGAATCTTTGGTATATGGTAGTATATGGGAATGGTGGGAAATGGAATATACATAAACTCAAATTCTGTTTTTTTCAATATGCCTGGATCTAAGGCCTCATCAAGTAACACTTTGAGAGATAGGAGAAATTCACCTGTTGGGTCCTTTTTCAATTTTTTATATGATTTAAGATCTGACAGGAGTCTCTCCGCTTCTAAACAATAGTCTTTTTTGTCTTGTAAGACAACACCTCCCCCTTTGTCTGCCTCGTGTACTACGATATTTGTATTTGTCCGCAGATTTTTTATAGACAGGGTTTCGCTTGGTGTCATATTTGAACGACTATGTTTTTTTGTTGAGGCCAAAGTGCAAATTTGCCTGAATTCCTGTTCAAACAATTTGCCAAACAGCTCGACATGTTTTCCTCTAGAATAGTAGGGATAGAATATCGATTTGCTTATAGCAAGAATGGAAAATACTAACATCAACAACAGTCTGACTGTCTGTATGATTCTCTCGAAATATACTATCCAAATCCCTATATGTTTGTTGTTCAAGGGGATCACTATATAGGTTAGTAGCTACTGGTAAAGGCTCTACTTGATTATTTCCCACTTCCTTACAATTGTCAAAATATCTATGCAATGTCAATTTCCTCAGATATTTCTGAAGATCTACAAATAATTCAAACTCCGAAGGGTTTGCTGTCGGAGCAAATGTAAGACCTTTTGAAAGGACATTGCACAATTGTAAGTCTATTTTGAGGGAATAGAGGTTAAAGATACCTTTTGATCTTAATGTCTCCGGACAGGTATACGCACCACACCTGGTAACATATAGGTTCCCCCTCACATACACTCTATATGCAATTGGGTGGGGGAATACCCGTTACACTCACATAGGACAAGTTGCATAATTGGACATGGGACAGGGTGAGACCCCCACTTCTTTCTACCCTGATGTCATGGTCTCTTCCTGGGGTCTGAGGCTCAACCCCTGAAACTCCATCTTTATAGGCCATTGTGACATAAGAGATCACCATGGCAACCTGGGAGGTGGCAATGACCCTGTTAGTATACACCCTCTGGATGACAGACTGGGTTCTTTTTGGAACAAGGGCAGGGTTATCCTGGCAGTTGGTAATTAGCAACATTTAAGTAATCACCATTCGCATACAGCACAAACAACTAAATTAATCCTTTATCTACCTAATGGTAATCCCAAAGAGGGGCTACACATTATTACACTTTACATCTCAAACTGCTGGGAACATTAGCAATACATTATCACAAACAGAAAAGTGCTGCAAAGGTCTTGCCCTGCTTGGGAGGTGGGCTAAAACCTGCTATAGAAATCAAAAGATGCTTTAAAACGCATTAAAAAAATGGCATTAAGAGTAGAATAATAATAAAAACAATTAAAACAGTTATTATTATCTAAAACAACAGAAGTGATTTATTTAAAAACATGTAAGATTTCACATGTTTTACTGTTTAAAAGTTTGTTATTGTTATGTTCTTGAATAAAAAAATGGCTTTTCATTCAATTTATAGGTGTCTTCTGAAGGAGTATCTGGCTGGGTTTTGGTCTCAAGGAATTCTATGAATTTATGGTTTTCAAGAATATACATTTTCCTGGACATTTCAATACAGCTTTTACATTATATAATTAATCTAGGTGCTGGAATCCAAGCAAAAAGCCCTTGAATAAAATCCTTTTTTATGGAATCAGCATTGAAAGCTTCCGCCATTTCAACAGTCAACCACTGAACATTTAAACAGTTGAGGTAGAATCACATATGTCAAACTTCTGTAGACAGCATAAAGTGTTATCTCCAGAAAAAAATGCATTTTAAAATTCAAGTATCATAGAGCATATTTAAATAAATGTATAAAAATGACCGAATGATTTCTCTAAAGTAGAAAACGGCAAAGTCAAATTGCAATATAGTGTACAGTATACATCATGTTCTTAATAAATTAGGTCATTCAACTTTATTTTTCGTTTTGCTGATGTGGAAAATTATTCACTGTTTGAAATGAATGTAATGAAAGAGAAATATCTTTTGAACTAGTCATTCCTCAAAAGAATCTTCCAAGATATTTGAAAGAGACATATTTCAGATATAGTTTATTTCTTGCAGCTTATTAAGTATAACAGTTTGTACAAGATGCACCATGTAATAGCTCTTGAAATGTAGCTAAAAATGATCCCCAGGCTTGAACTATATCACTTTTGAAAAACAAGACAATTTAAAAAGAAAATCAATAGAGTTAGTGTATCAGGAGATAAATATACTTTAGCAGCTAGACAAGGCATTAACAATTACTTTATGATAACAGAGGTCTTTCTTTCTGAAGATTACAGGAAACTAATAAATATAGCTTGAAGCTATAAATCTTTTTTAACCTGTCATTGTATATTTTTTATTGTACAGGTGGGACCATTAGTAAAATGCTTAATAAAATACCCTAGTCTTTTTTTAGTTTCAGTACTACTGAATCTACTTTGCAGGATCTCAGATTTCAAAAAAGAAAACAGCTTCTAAGATAGCTAATTTCTGTAAAACAAAAACAAAAGTTCACGCATCAAAAATATATGTATGCTTTTAAAAAGATGCACCAGCAGAATACATTCACTACTTTTAACCTCCTTCCCTTTGATCTTAAGCTAAAAAAGAGAGGCAAGCTTTTCGAAAAGACCTAAAGATTTTTTTTTTTCATTTCACTCAATTGCCTAGAGGAGCAACAGCTTATACATCTTACATGAAAGAAATGTTTTTCCCTAAAAAAAATTCTGTTTGAAATGCCATCTGAAAAGAGGTTGGAATACTGTAATGTATCATCAGCCCTGTGAAGACAAAGAAAAGGTACGGTAATTGCAATGGTAACTATTACCTACAGCAGGGGGAAGAGGCACAGAAGTCATTACTGATCCTGTCAAAGCACTAATAGAGCATTTCCTGCATGTCATTTTTAAAACTTTATTAGTGGCACATTTTTACTTTGTGTTCATTAACACCCATGTTGCTGTAATCTAGAGTTTATAGAAAGATTTAGCATTTTTTGTTTGTTGTCAAAACGCTTTTTTTTCCTGATTGCTAACAATCAATACAGAATTATATAATTAATATTATTTTTTCTTAGCTCTGTAAAATACAAGGTTCACTACTCAACATATAGATGTAGCCCTAGTCCCCCTTGGGCTCCTAGTGGCATAAAATGTAGGGATAAAGTACACGAATGTACCCACTGAGCTGTGCAAACAGTAAACCAATTGCCAGGCTCCTTAAAACACCTCAGAAGCATGAGTACGGGTGCACGCACATGGGTCTCATGCTTCCCACGAGGAACCAGTTGGCTATATTGTTTGCCAGCAATTGCAGCGTGCACTTTACTGTTACTCCTACACACTAGATCCTATGATCTAAGGAGTTTCAAGGAGCATGGCAATTGGTTTACTGTTTGCACAGCTCTGTGGGTACATTTGTGTACTTTATCCATACATTTTATTCATCTACCTCCTAAGTGTACTGATCTTTTATTGACCAGCTCTGACAAAAGACTTGGTGTTTGATCAGTACATAAGTGTATCCTTACCAACCTGGTGCGTGACTTTATCTAGCTACACTGTAAGGGCACCAGAGATTATACATTGTAACAGCCCTACGCTTCCATGAAGGATACTGCTTTGGAGGCACGCGAATAGACTATTTAGAGTCCGTTCGTTTACTACTGAGACTTTTTACTGGTTGAGGGAATAGAATTCATTAGCACTAAAACCACTACCCAAGGGGCACCACTGTGTGTTTCTGTAATCCTGGCTCACTTAATCAGTATGCATTAAGTGGTCACGTGCATGACCTACAGAGTACCAACATATGCTATTATTTACCCTAGATTTGTAAGTCGTATGTACACTTACACCATTCAGCAGTGTGAGTCTTACATTTTACCCTGTCTTCCGTGTATACTTCATTTACACATGTGAGGCACAGGTTCTTCCACTGAACAGCAGCTTCATGCTGCACCAACTTGGCAGACAAGACAAAGGTTTGCGTTAATATATGCCCTGCACACTGACTCTGGATCAAGGGAGCATCACTTACCGGACACAATTACAGTACAGTAACTACTAAGCCAGACTCCAAGTTCATGTTCTTAATTTGAACAGTGGTTATTACAATCCACGTGTCCAATACTGATAGATAAATATTTATCTTCTTCAGCAATTATTTAGATCCAGAACATTTATCTTAATGTCATATTTTGGGATCACCAAGCGTTTAATTATCATTTTTAATACCCGATTATTTTAGTTTGGATATTTAATAAAATTTATATTTTAAAACAACCCACTTATCATCCAGTAGGTGACTGAGTGCCAATACTAGGTTTCTTTCTCTTGCTCATTCTATACAATTATATTACCTACTGTAGGGAGCACCTTCACCACAATTACTTACTAGTAGGTGCGGGGTAAACCTAAAAGTATACCTCATTAGCATTCATTAGTAATGTTTAGAATATGTGTTGTTCATGGTTATGCCTGGTTATGTGCTCATAGTAAAGTACTGTAGTGCCGATGAGTATTCTAAAACAAATCTGGGGCAATCACCAACAAGACCCAGGTACATGCTGGGTACATGCTGGGTACATGCTGCAACATTTCAATGACATTTCTGCAGACAGACTAATGGCCCATCGGATTAACAGCGGGGGTCCCTGGCAGTCCCATTCAAACTGAAAGGGACTGCTAGGGACCCCTGCTGTGTTAATCCGATGGACCATTAGTCTCTGCAGAAATGTCATTGAAATGTTGCAGCATGTACCCAGCATGTACCTGGATCTTGTTGGTGAGAGACCCAGATTTTCCAAGGCAAGTTTAAGGCAAGTTTTAGAATACTTGCTGGCGCACCTGTACCAACAAATTCAAACTGAATGGGACTGCCAGGAACCCCCACTGTTAATCGATGGGCCATTAGTCTGTCTGCAGAAATGTCATTTTTCATTGTGTGCACCTTTTAGGTCTAGCGCTTTTTCATTTAGGTTTTTGTTAGGATTTTTTTCGCATTATCAAAATTAGAACTCCAAAAGACCCGAGTATTATACTGTTAAAGCTGGAGGCACCCACCATAGAGCAATGGATTCCAGAATGTGGGAGGTTATGCAAATGGAACTACTATCATATATAACCACCGATACAAGGTTAAAATTAGAGCTCCTCTGGTTACCATGGACAAAATATTTTAATAATAGGACCCTGTGAGAAGATTAGATAGGGAAAATAACTACCAGAGCTATGATACTAATGATTATTGTGGCTAACATTTATTTTGTAGGCTCGACTTGTTTATGTTATCATGCTATGTTTTTTTTTGTTCTATGATGTCTAATATTATTTTTAATATTGGTTTAGTTTGTTGTTTTACTGTATATTGTATATTTGATGTTGTCAAGTATAATTTATTTTATATTTTAAATTGTATGATACAATATACTGTTTAGTGTCATAAAATTATTGTTTTTATGGAAGTGCTGTTAAAGTTTTAACATCACGAGGCATGTTGTTTTAATGCTGGGATTCTTACAGATATGTGTAATATGGAATGTAGACTTGTAGGTATGATTCTTTTGTGTATTGTATTGTATTGTATATGTTGATTGTTATAAAACTGTAGACTACAAATAAAGAATTTACAAAAACACATCACTATGTAGTATCTAATATTTTTGTAAACGCATAACCTAGTTTTGTTAAATAAATGTATATATAAAAGCATTGTACAGTAACTCAGGAAGCAGAGGATCCCTGAACCTGAAATGAATGTGATTCAGCTCAGGAGACCCCTGCTACAATAATATGTTCTAAAAATAAAATAAAAACCATGCGATCACCTGTTAGAGGCGCGCAGGGAGAGTGACTGATTCAATCACTCTCTTACTGCACATCTTTTACAGACAGGTGAAGGATTCACAGGGTTTGATTTCCATTCAAGTGCAGGGACCCCGCTGTGTTAACCCAACTGGTCATTACAGCCTGCTATGCACTGGCGGTGATGAGTTGCCGAGTGTTTGGGTTATTTCCTCCAACGGCTAGCGACTAAAGTAAAGACTGTATCTGTATGTATTGATTTGTCCAATTTACACAAAGGAACAAAGGATATCCTAACAAATTATCACCCTATTGTGCTTCAACTAGTAATCCACAAGAAACTTGAAAAGTAACATTTAGCACAAAAGCTAATGAGAAATTAAAAATTATGATATTTTATGTAAATTACAAGAAAGTACATTATTGTTGATCTTGGAATTATTGGTTTAATATTAACAATTTTATAAATATAAATAAAGACTGCTAGTTTGATACCCAGAACAGATGTTTATCCCATAAAGCACCAAAATTCATAATGTTAAAATCAATAGTAAATTGTATTATAATTATATTTATTTATTTTTTAAATATAGTCGATTCCTCAACTGCCATGATGGATTTATATCCTACAGACTGTAAATTAGAGAACATAGGAGGGGAGATTAATGATCAACTAAAACTACCAGCTAATTAGACCAAATGGGTAAACAAATATAATTGGGGGGTGCATATGTGAATTGGGGGTACAGACAAAACAAAAAAGAAAATACTGGGGTATTAACTATAAAGAAATTCACTTAGTAGCATACCACCAAATAATATTAATTAATAATAAATAGCTTTATTAGTAAATGGGTTACATAAAACATACAGTATATCAATGTACAATAATAACAGTGAATAAAATACACAGCGTATGGGCACAACTCCAACCGATGTATTTTACAGCAACTGGTTGAAAAAATACCAATGTAAGAACAAGTGATTGTGCACTAGAGTTTGTAAATGTCACAATCACATAATGAAAGTGGCCTGATAATTATGATAGCAATATTGCTGTTGGTAAATGGAGCACATCAATTATGCCATCAGATGCCATTATGGCAATTATATTAGCGCCGGGTTATGTAATCTATTTTTGTGTTTATTTAATTAGTTAGAGATGCCATTATGGGTCTGTTTTTATATTACTGAGAGTTTTCTATCAACCGCTATCTTAGGGATTTCGATTGTTAAAATGTAGCTTTCTACTACTGTACACTATGATCGATTTAACAGCCTGATTGACAAGACGCATTACTATCTATGTTCTATCCCCGTCATTGGGGTATTGTAACGTACGTGCTCACCACAAACCTGGACCGGACTGCAGGGCTGAGGTGGGGATAGATATACACCGACCTTAGACCACGAAGCTGGATCCGGGTTGTGAATTCCGTGGTCAAACATAGCCGTGTCAGGACTGGAGAAGGCAGGATGATCCGTGGATAAACTATGGTCAGGATTAGAGAAGGCTGGGTAAACGATATCCATGCTGGGGTGCGGCAACAGGACGCTTGAGCGAAGGTGCTTCAACGTAGAAAAAACAGGAACAGGTAATCCAGTGCTTCAGCACAAAACAGCACTCCCTAGCCGGGTACAGCTGTGAGTACTGGAGGCCACTGGAAGCAGGAGATTGCAACAGGTAACAGGAACAACGATGCAGGCCTCTGCAAGGAGAATATGCAGCAGGTAACAGGAACACAGATGCAGGCCTCTGCAGGAGGGAAGGAACAGGGGATCCAGTGCTACAGCACAGAACAGCACCCCCTAGCCAGGTACAGCTGATAGTGGTGGAGGCCACTGGAAGGACACGGGGAACAGGCACTGCAGACAGGACAAGAAACACTGAGGCTTCAGTGTAACCGCGGTAGCGCGGCAGAGTCTGCCAGTAACTAGGAGCAATGGCAAGAAGGCCAAGACAGGCCAAACAGAGATGCTGTGGCAAGCACCGTTACTAGAGAAAGTCTACGTTCAGCAACTTACTGGTGGGCGGGGCAGGAGTTTAATAGAACAGGCAGCCATTGAGGCAGAGCTGCAAAGGAGGTAGCAAGAAACAGACTGCAGTCTAATTGCAGAAGCAGGTGATGCTGATTGCAGAAACAAGGGGGGAAGTTGTCTAGAAGCTGCAAGGCTCTGTAAGGAAAAGGTTTCAGCAAAACTCAGGAGCGGATTCCTTACAGGTATTTAATTTTGAATGTTACTCTTATTGGTTATTGGTGATTGGCCAGTAACTATCTACTTATCTGTGTATTGGCAACTTGCTAACCATAGGCAGAACTCTATATATTTAAATTTGTAATTTGACATGTGTGATCTGTATTTAGGGTTACTGGTCCACAAAATCCAGCTGTATATTAGTTTAGTATAGTGTTTTTTTATGTCAAGGCTGTTTTTGTTCTTGCATATGTGCAAGTTAACACTAATACCATGTTCAATCTCCTTTCTCTAATTTTATTGAGTCACATTTAGGGAGTTTTGTGACCTGTTTACCAAAAGCAATATTGCTATCCTAATTATCAGGCCACATTCACTATGTGATTGTGACATTTACCAACTCTAGTGCACAATCACTTGTTCTTACACTGGTATTTTTTCAACCAGTTACTGTAAGATACATTGGTTGGAATTGTGCCCATACGCTGTATATTTTATTCACTGTTATTCTTGTACAGTGATATATGTTTTATGTAACCCATTTTCTAATAAAGTTATTTATTATTAATTAATAATATGTGGTGGTGTGCTACTGAGTGTGTTAATCCCTTAGTATTTTCTTTTTTGTTTAGAGTTTAAATAATTGATGCCTCAAAAATATTGTGGATTTATGATAAAAACATATATATATATTTTAAATCAGAGCAATTTTTTAGGAACATTTTCAGGAACTGTTAGGGATATTCCTTAAGTTTATGTAGATAGTTAATATAAAAATTAGCCCTTAAACGATATCCTTTTAAACAAATAGTAGTTTACATGTAAGGTGATCATGCCATTTAACAGACTTTCATATCTATGTTGAAAAGATAGTGTAAGGGTTCCTTTCCAGGCTTTGTCAACCTACCCTTAGCTGGCTGCTGTGGACATCCCGGTTGCTGGCAAGCCTCCTCCTGAACTTTGTTATTGGCTGCACCTGTTCAAGGGCTTAAATAGTAGCGAGGGACTTCTAGCCCATGTCTGAGCATTGTATACGTCTCCCTGTGTTCCTGTCCAACTTGGATTCTAGTTCCTGAGCCTTCCATGTTCATGAACTTTCCCTATGTTCCTGGCCACCTTGGGTTCTAGTTGCTGAGTCTTCCTTGTTCGTGAGCCTTCCCTATTCCTGTTGCTGTGGCTAGCCTGTTGCTATGGCTAGCCTGTTCCTGAGACTAGCCTGTTCATTTGAAATCCCTGTTGCTGACCCCGGATCGTGACCCCGACCTCACTGCCTTCCGCCTGCCCTGACCTTTTGCCTGTAACCTGGATTCTGCACCTCTGCCACTTGCCCTGGCCCTGACCCTTTGCCTGCTTACCGAAATGGATACTCTAACAGGACTCTCTCCTTGTACTCTGGTCGGTTAATTTGCATCCTTACTGATGCAGCAGCCATTATTCGAACACATCACGGCTCCGATTTTTAGTTCTCTGCTGTTCCCCACGCATCATGAACGCGGCCAATCGCCCCAGGCACCCGCGCTTATTGCGGATGTTTTGTTTGAATTTCATGGATTCTGTTTCTTTGTTTGCAATAAAATGGATGAATTGTAATGTGTACAGTACTGTGTTACTGTGTCAATTTCATGTTTTTAAAAGTCAGAACACTAAAATTCGTTTTTTCTACACTCTCCGCGCTCGCATTTTAGTGCGGGAAGGCTGGAATTCATCCCGCGGTTTCAAATCAGGATTCCGATGTACATGACGCGTGAAGTGTTCGAATAAGGCCACTGCATCAGCAGGTCCGCTTCCTGATTGGAGACGAGCACCGTCACAGATAGTCAGAAAAGTTTATATAAAAAGTATATTTTGTTTTTAAAACTGTAAGTAGGTTCACAAGCTCTTAATTCAGTAGGTAAGATTAAGATATTATCAGATATATTGTCTGTTTCTATATCTGCCAAGGTTTCAGTTCAGGATATTACAGTATTTTCGGATTTTCGCACAAAACAACCTGAATGTCCGTTTAGGCAGATTTTGAATTACCCAATGAATGTTTAAAATTGAATAGCTTTTTTAAACTTTTTTAAAATACCTTATTCAAGGCAATCCAATTAAGTGTACCTTTAAACAAATAGAGTACTGATGCAGCGGCCGTTATTCGAACGCGCCTCGAATCAGTTTTCGTGTTGACCGTTGTATTCCCTGCGGTATTTTCTCATTTTATCACTATTCATGCCGCGTTCGCGCAATCCGGCACCGGGCAACCGGACGTGGTAGATCTGTTTAAATTAATGGTTTATTGTTTCGTTGGATGCAATTCTTCTCGTATCCGCCATGTGGCAGAGTTAATTAATTATAATTTGGGTGCTATTCTTTGCGTATCCGCCAGGTGGCAGAAATGTATACAATTAATGAATTGGATTGAATTGGAATGTGTATTTACAACATTGCTTTGCTACTTTATAAGGGTGCAGGTGTTTAAAACAGATACTGGCGTACATACATACAGTGGCCCATTGTGAATTGACCTTGTTTTTCTGAAGACGTTATCAAATTAGGCGTTCTTAATAAAAAGTATTAAAATACTCCATGTGTGACTTTTCTTTAACATTCTTTCCCCGCACAATTGCTGAGTGGACATTATGGCTACACCACAGACGTATAAAAAACCTGACTGTAGTTATGCTTTTTTAAAATATTCAGCGATTAATGCTGCAGCAGAAAAGACGGCGACTATATCTGAAATATATGAATATTTAATATCGAACTACGATTTTTACAAGTTTTCACCTGACGTTCATGGGTGGAAGCGTGCGATAACAAAAACCTTAAGTAACGATCAGTGTTTTTTTCGTATTGCCCCTCCTGCCAGAGAGATTTGCGGGTATTGGGGTGTCATGCCAGAATTTCACAGTATGTTTGATCATGGCAATCTCAAAAGAAGAAAAGTGGGTTTTAACCCATACAAGACTCGTCAATCCCAATCCAGCAATGTGCCGGCAACAGCACCACCAGCACCGGTGTCTGGTCTGACTGTCAGTGATAACCTTGTGAACGGCAATCCTTTGTACTGTTACCTGTCCCGCCAGAATACCTGGAAAATTTCCAGCCTGAGCATGATTTCGCATTCAGGTACCAGCAAGCTTGCATGTACTAGAACCAGTACCAAAATGTTTTCCAGCATCATCAGCTGTCAACTACAAGTTTTGCAGGCCAGCTGCCACCTGTCAACTATAATGCAGACTTGCGGAGTCACAGTGAGTCATCACCACCCGTTTGGCAAAGCTTATAAAGAAAGTACAGTATACAGTAATGTACTGTACTACACTGTATTACACTGTACTACAGTATAATGTACATGATAGTCTTAAGTTTTTAGCTGCAGTTCAAGCTGCCAATTGTCAAAAACAAAATGTATTTTTAAAACAATACAGTAGTACTGTATGTATTTTACAGTACATTACTGTACTTGTTCTACTGTACTTACAGTATGTGCATCAATACAATCCAATACTTTACTGTATGCGAGTTGAGGGGATGTTTCTCTTTTGAGTGCACTTTGAAGAATCATTTGATTGGCCGCTGAAGTACGTGACGCTGCTGCAGTGCAGCTTACAAATGTAGGGAGAGGGTGGGGCTCAAGAGTCAGAGCCAATCAGAAGTTTGTTCTCATCGTCCACAACGGTTGAACGGCTACTTTAATTCCCAATGAAGCGACTTGACGCATGCGCAATAACAATAATAATAGCATATTTTTTTGTTTTTCCCCAGAAACGAAACTTTGTCATCCAGCGCAAAAAGACAAAAGAAGGGATTTGGATGGACCTCTAATATCTCTTATTTTAAAAGTTGCTTTTGCATTGTTTGCTAAGTGGGCAAACATTTAGTGACAGTGCCATTTTTATCTATCAATAGAACAATTGTGAGCTTTATAGAAAACCTTATACTGTACAGTACTGTATGCAGCTGTTTTAATATTAAATACTTTTTTTACATTGTACAGTACTGTCATCACCACTACTGTTTTACAGTATGTTGCATTGCGCAACTTTTCTTATAAACACCAAAAATAAAAATGTATATCTTTTATTCCATACTGTACTGTATGTATTAATTATTTTTTTAAATTATTTTTTAATAACCGAGAAATGCCCTTTCTTTTCGTATTGTACTTTATGTGAAGTGCGATGCTTGTTTGAACTGTTCATAAGAATTTCAGGTCTGCAATAGGGGGTCGGTCATACAGTAAAATACTTTTATTTTTTAATACATACAGTAATACAAAAAAAACAGTTGCTGTGGTCTTTCTCTTCGTTATGGCATTGCGAGATGGGGGGGAGAGAGGGGGCTGCAGCTCTGAAAATATGGTAGAAAGAAACAAGTACTGATAATTACTGAACTGGTAAAAATGATTAAACAATATCAACATTTCAAAAGATTTGTAAAAAAAAAAAAAAAACACTTTTCCCCCCCCCCCAACAGGATTTCTATACAGTTACTGTACTGGAACACTGAGAGAGGGTGGGAGAGGGGGATTTGTGTAAGATACAGGCTTGTTTGTACTTACAGTAAGCACAGTACTTTAATCTTACCCCCCCCACACCCCTTCCTTTTTTCACTGCAGCTGCTGAAAATTCTGTATACTGTAAATAAACGGACTTGGTTAGTTTGATTAAAAAAAACACATGTAAAAACACCTTTTTTTTTTTTTTTTTGCACAAACGAATTTTTATACAGTAACATACTTACCTGTGCCTGATTGACAGAAATAAATGATTAGACAATATAAGTATTTAATTTTTTTTTTTAAAAACACAATTTTTTTTTTTTGCACAAACGAATTTCTATACAGTAACAAACTTACCTGTGCGTGATTGACAGAAATAAATGATTAGACAATATCAATATTTCAAAACCATAAAAAACAAACAGAAAATGATTAAACACATTAAACAATAAAACAATGCTAATTTTTTTTTTTTTTGGGGATGAAAAACTTTTGCACTACACTACTGTAGAGTTTGGGAAAAGTCGTTAGCAAGAGGGCTGCCACTCCAAGCACGTGCCCTTGTATGCCTCAACAGGTCATTTATAGTGTCTCTCACAGCTCTCATAACTGTAGGGGTAACACGGAATTAACGCTCCAATTCATTCAAAATGTTATTTCTTAAATTTGCTGGTAGAGCCCTCTTTCTTTTATTTCCTTCATAATTTACACTGTGGGTCCAACCGCTGTACATCTCAAAACTGACGTGGTGTTTAAATATTGCCAGGGCAAATTTCTGGGCTACACCAGCACATCCAGTCCTGTATTTCTCCCGGTCGTGCTGGGTCAGTTCGGTCAAGATGATGTCCGGCATCGTTGGAAGCTTGTGTGCTGGTGTTCTTCAGCAGCGGGCGAGGGCAGGCTGTGTGTGAGGATGCTTTCCTCCTGTTGTGGCCTTATTGGGGTTGTCACCTCGTCCTCAAAGGCATACAGGCACACGTATTCTGATGGATGGGGTGAGCGTGGGGTGCTTGGTGAGGGAAGCGTGAAGGTCACGTCATGCTGGCCACCCTCCTGCTCCTGCATCGGACATACTGGTACAGGGACAGGGACAGGAACTCGCAGGAAAGAATACATTCCCACAATCTTCCTTTCCATCTCCTCCATGTTCCTTGCCATCTTCTCCATGTTACTTGCCATCTTCTCCATGTTACTTTCCATTTTCTCCATGCGCATATCCATACTCAACATGGTCTCCAAAAGAAGATCAATCTTTTGCTCCGTGCTGTAGACATCTGCGTAGGTGGGTGGTGGAGAACGTGACCAGGGGGTTGCCAGGAGATCAGCAGCGTCGAGGATGGGTTGTGGAGCATGTGAGCCAGGGGTTGACAGGAGAGCAGCAGCGTAGAGGATGGGTTGTGGATCTGGTCAGCAGGGGGTTGACAGGAGAGCATCAGCATCGAGAGTGGGTTGTGGATCTGGTCGGCAGGGGGTTGACAGGAGAGCATCAGCGTCGAGGATTTCAGAAGATCTCAGCTTGAGAATAAAGAATATGTACCAGGATGGACACAGCATTGCACAGATCCATCGCTGATTAGCTGCTTTGGGCCTCGGTTTAGCAAAAAGCACTGTTTGTTATCATGCGCATGGGAAGACAAAAAACATCAAAAGAAAGCCGACTGTCACTACTGAGTAAGTACAGTACTTACTGTATTGCCCTCCAAAACTCTACCAATGTCTTGTAGTGAACTGTACAGTACTAGTATGCCTGTGTTCAATATTTTATTAATCTTTACAGTACCTTTCGACTGCACAGTATACATTTTTTGCCATTCTTACAATCAGTCACTAGCTTTTAAAGTCAACTCTACAGTAATATACTGTACTGTCTTCTGTACTTTAGGAGGTGGTGTCATAGTGTAATCATTTCAAAAGATTCTGTTTTCTTTGAACTAATAATCCTGCAGTTTGAGTGGCTATTTATTTAATATATTCATACTGTATACCATAGCGCCCAAAGTGTACTCACAGTACAAAAAGTGCAGCAGCAACATCAGACAATAAGAAATCTGTGCGCTATTGGGATGCTTAATTTGCCTACTATAACAAATTGTTCTGATTTTCTTTACGCATTACGGCGAACACTCTTCTGGTGGACCAAATAAATGACGCGAATGATGAGACATGTGCCACAAGGTTAAAGAATGCACTAGAGGCTACTCACAAAATAAAAGCATCAGAGATCAGTATCAGGTTGATGAGACAGAAATTGGGATGGAAATATGGGTGTTTTAAGTAAGTACAGTATTCAGTACGTCACCCATGCCCTCTTTTTTTTATGTTAGGCTCCCTCCTAATACAGTATCATACAGTACTGTATGTCCAGCATTTAGTGGCTCTAACATTTTTCCTTGTCATTACAGAGCGTATCCTATGATAAGGGAAGCCAATAGAATAAAAAGAGTGGACCAGGCACGGGCATGGATTGAAAGTGGAGAGACTTTCAATGATGTCATCTTTACAGACGAGACGACTGTAGCACTTTAGAGGTTTGCCCGTTTTGGATTTTTTAAAAAAGGACGCCCATCTCTGAAGCCGCGTTCCAAGCACCCAGTGAAGATGCATGTGTGGGGTGATATCTCTAGACAAGGACCAGGATGCATCATTATCTTTGAAGGTAAAATAATGCACAAATACACATGCTGTGGCCTTACGCACTGGACAGCTGTACTGTATTCAGTATTTTGTACCCTAATGTTACATTTTTTTTTCTTGTTTCCAGGAATCATGAATAAAGCGTTCTTTCAAGGTCACATAATTACACATGTTGTTGAATATATAAAGAATGATTTCCCATGTGGCCACCGTTTCTTCCAGGACAATGATCCGAAACACACAGCGTCAATGACTCACATTCTTGCCAGCGGTATCAACTGGGTTAAGACGCCAGCGGAGTAAGTTGGGTAACCTTTTTGCATTGTTTTACATAGTTTACTGTATATCTCCTTACGTAATTCACATTTTTTCTCCCCTACTACTGTATTACAGATAACCAGATTTTAATCCCATCGAAATGGTATGGCATGAGTTGAAGGATTATATCAGAAAAGTGTGGAAACCGTCCAAAAAGGAAGAATTGGAAAAGGGGATACTGAATATCTGGAACAATATACTCACTGTAGCCAGATGTAATAAATATATTGATCATATTGCGACTGTGTTGCCTATTGTTATACAACATAATGGCCAGGCCTCGGGAAAAAAATAAGGCACAGGTAAGTATGATACAGGTAAGTATAGCCCTAAAAATAACCATGTCTGCATTTATTGTTTCTTTTCATTTTCAGAACTGCCGCATGCAAGGAAGGGGTGGTGTATATAAGATAATAGTATGGTGTTCATGTACAAACCAGCCTGTATCTTACACAAACACCCCCTCTCCCACCTCTCTCAGTAGTTACTATATAGAAATTCATGTTTGTCAAAAAAATTTTTAAAAAAAAAATCTTTTGAAAGAAATACTGTATTGTTATTGTTTTAACCATTTATTTCTGTTAATCAGGCACAGGTAAGTATGATACAGGCACTTTACTGCACTGTAAGTACTGTATGGCACTCAAACTAACCATGTCTGCATTTATTGTTTCTTTTCATTTTCAGAACTGCCGCAAGCAAGGAAGGGGATGGGGGGGGGGGGGGGTTGTAAGATAATAATTACTGTATAGAAATTCGTGTTCGCCAAAATAAAAATATGTTTTAAAAAAATCTTTTGAAATACTGTATTTTTCTCTCCCCATCTCGCAATGCCATAACGAAGAGAAAGACAAGAGCTACAGTATTGTATTCTTGTACTGTATCTATTTTTTAAACCCCTCTTGGTGACCAGAAATTCTTATGAACAGTTCAACAAACAAAGCATTGCACTTCACATTAGTTTGGAAAAAAATATATATAAAAACAAAAAATGCTTTTTAAAAATTATTATATGTTTATTGTTTAATCAATCAGTTCTGTTAATAATGCAATAAAATGCTGTAGAAAAATACTATTTTCCTGAATTAAGGATTATACAACATGTCTTCTGCCCAGCTCATGATAATCACGCAACAGTACATTTACGTTATTGGCTCTATTGGAGGGCTCTGTTGTTGATAAGCTTTGAACTTCAAGTTTTGTTACAGTACAATAGCAGTTTTAGAAGGGCTTTCTTAGCTAGGCCTGTATCTCACACAACATGTTAATCTTATTACTAGTGGGGGGGAGTGTTGTGTTGAAGAAAAGGCAAGTTTGAAGGTCTTAGCTTATCGCACTTGCGCATGCGTGGCATGGTTTATCAGAGTTGTTGATAAGAGGTTGAAATCCTTGAGCCTTGTGTGTGCGGGCGGGGGGAGCGGGTGCGAGCTGTGTGTACGTTTTACAGCACAGTATATACTGTACAGTATTTTTAAAACTTGAACTAACTTCCAAATGAATGGGAAGTTATACACGCATGCACATTAATAATCAAAAGGTCCCAGGTCCCAACCAAAGAGAATTACACACAGGCGCAGAACGGTGAGAGCAGGCTCGGGAAGATTAATGCAACCATAAAGCAAAGCATTTGAAAATGGATGGTTTGTCAGAGGTGTTGATAAGAGGTTGAAATCCTTGAGCCGTGTGTATGCGGGCGGGGGAAGGGGGTGCGAGCTGTGCTAGCTGTATGAAGTTCCAAGCTGACGTTAAAAGACATATTCTCAACAGGTTATCATAATGTTTTGGTCCCCACACCCCCAAATAAAAATCACAGTACTACTGTATGCCACCCACCTCAGAAAGAACGTACATGACTAGTGTGGAATTAAAAAGCAACAGTACTGTTTGATTCTCATAATATCCATACTTGCTATGCAAGCCATGGCGATAACCAAAAAAAAAACAAAAAAAATACGTTATCCATACTGTACTTGATAGAGTATGCAAGCCCATGGTGATAACCCCAAAAAATACTGTATACAGTACTGCATTTGTAAAATTTGAATCTCAAAATATCCATACTTGCTATGCAAGCCATAGCGATAACCAAAAAATTGTTTTTGCGGATTTGTGAACATGTTACTGTAATAAAGCACATGTTTTTTTCTTTAATAAAGTCTATTATTGCTTATTTGATTATACTACGGTATTGCAGACTGAATATTGCACACTGAACGTGTGTGTGGGGGGTTAAAATCATCAGACCCCCCCCAAAAAAATATATTTTTTTGTTTAATCAATTATTTCTGTTTTTTATTTTCAGTACTCTACTGTATAGTACAGCAATACAGAATCAAATGCAACCATAATGAAGGAAAAGACAAGCCTGTACACGAATTATTGTATTTTTGTATTTTTGCATTTTTGTATGATTCATTACTCAATAAAATTCTAAAGAACAATTTTTAATGATTTGATTCAACTACTAAAGTGTGTGTGTGTGTGGGGGGCCAGCTTTGAAGGCCATATGGTAATCTTATTAATAGCTCTGTGGGGGGGGGGGGGGTGTTGTGTTGTTGATAAGCGGTGAACTCCAAGATGACTAGGCACAGCACAATTTAAGAATGGCAGGCATCACAGCCGATTTCAGCCAACATGGTAATCGTGACATTGAATTGCTATTGCCCACTTGAGTTTCGACGGTATTGCAGAACACGCTAAAATGCCATTTTCTAATCCAGACAAAACGATAACCAAACCGCGTGTTTAAAGCTGCAGTTCAGACTTTTTTTTTTTTTTAATAAATTTTTTTACTTCAATATTTTCATGTGGGCAATCTCTAATTACCTAAAGAACTGCATAGCTGCCGGTCAATTCGTTCTCCGTCTATTGATCGGCAAAGTTTGCGACATCTTTAAATATGGGGAATGTAAATCGTTGCTATAGGAACAAGCATGCTTGTTAAAATAGAATACAAGAAATTAAGTCTTTCAAAGTTGTTTTTTTTAAAACAGAAAATGCTAAAAGTATTTTTTCTTACTACAGAACTGATTTATTAAAAAAAACACACATGCAGGATATTGGCTGAACTGCAGCTTTAAGTCGGCACGATTAAATTAAATTGCGCACCATCGAATGGGTATTCCGAATAGCGGCCGCTGCATCAGTATACAGTGGCGACACACTTTATTCTAACTCGGCTAGCTCTGCGAATTTCAGATTATCCCGGTTATGTGCGGTTTTGTATCGTTTTCGCCCGGAGTGTATTGCGTTATTTTCGCGGCTGTGATTTAAGCATTTTATTCCCGCTGTCTGCAATACTGCAATGCCGTGTAAAAACTCATGGGGGCGTTTGCGAGCTGTTGTCTTTGAAGCCGAGAAGCCGTCTCCTGGCGAGATGTGTTTTCAGCAGAGAGAGATCCGCTCCTCTCTCTGCTGCAAACATCGGCACATTAAAAATTATTTAAAATACATTTTTATTCATAGTGTACATGTGCAGGGGGTCTCTGGAGCTGAACCGCATTGTTTTCAGGTCTGGGGACCCCCTGCTTCCCGAGATACAGGCCCCTTTATGGGGTGCCGGTATCCCTCTGCATTTCAAGGTCCCGATCACGTGACCGCGGAATGTAAACAAAGCAGAGGGATACCGGCACCCCATAAAGGGGCCTGTATCTTGGTAAGCAGGGGGTCCCCGGACCTAAAACCAAAGCGGTTCCACTCCGGAGACCCTCTGCACATCTACAGTATGAATAAAACATCCATATCAATAAACACTCGTTCCTTACCTTTGCAGCTATGTGCTATGGTAACGAAGCAGCATGAATGTATTTTTAATAATATTGTACAGTGAGCAGGGGGTTCCCTGAGCCACAAATCAAAGCTCAGGGGACCCCCTGCTCCTGCACAATATTATTAAAATACAGAAATGCTGCTTCATTACCATAGCTGATAGCCGCTAAGGCAATGAAGGGGTTAACCAACCGTGCCCGCTTTATTGTGGGTAGCGGGGGTGGGTGAAGGGGGTATTTGGCCCTTGGTGTGAGTTTAGGACTTGCGGGGGGGTTGCGGGTGCACTTAACTCCTTCACGACTGTAGCAGTTAATACCGCTACGGTCATGAAGGGGTTAACCCCTCCCGCTACCCCCCGCAAGCCCTAAACAACCACTGTTGGGGCTAATACCCCCTTCACCCACCCCCGCTACCAACAATAAAAAAAATTCACACACAGCAGCCCCACAATAAAAAAATTAATCTAAATAAATAAATAAATACATGAATATAAATAAATATATATATATATATACAACAACCCCTATAACCCCTAACATAATACACATACTGTATATGCACATCAATGATACTATAGGCATGAATGTATTTTTAATAATATTGTACAGTGAGCAGGGGGTTCCCTGAGCCACAAATCAAAGCTCAGGGGACCCCCTGCTCCTGCACAATATTATTAAAATACAGAAATGCTGCTTCATTACCATAGCTGAGAGCCACTAAAGCAATGAAGGGTTAAGGCAGAATAGCATGTTTATTGGGGACATTTGCCCCCAATAAACATTGCAATAAACAACAAACAGTACACCCCCTGTGTATTTAAAATACATAAACAACAATAAATACATTAAATACATATTTTTAACATAACTGTTCCCTTTTGGTTATAACCCCACCTCCTTGACTGTAATCTGTGTAAGGCCCCCTCCCCCTAATGTGTCTGTTAAATCTCCCTGCCTTGACTGTAATCTGTGTAAGGCCCCCTCCCCCTAATGTGTCTGTTAAATCTCCCTGCCTGTGTTCCTGTGAGTGCAGTTTATGTAAATGTGGGGAGGGGGAGGGGGATCCCGATGTGCATATAATGCAGCACCTCACTGCCAATAGCCCACCCCATGAGGCCTAATCATCCTCACCCACTACCCACAAGGGAGGCCTACCCCCATACCGTTGCCCCCCCCTCCACCCCCCTATCTTGCCCATGGCCTCTCCGCTGCTGCAAAACAGACACAAAAATTAAAACATCCAAAGTAATGTCCCCTAACCCCTTAATCACCATAGCGGTTATTAACCGCTACAGTCATTAAGGGGTTAACCCACCCTCACCCACCACTCGGGACACCTACATACCCTCCCACACAAACCCCCCACCCTGTGAGGCCTAACCACCCTCACCCACTACCCACAAGGGAGGCCTACCCACATACCATTGGGGAAAATAACCCCCCCCCACAATAAAAACAATACAGTGACACACAATAAACATCATTATATTTATTAAATACATTACCAACCCCCTGTGCCCCCCCATAAATACAAGATTTATCCTTTTACAAACAGGGTTCTTAACGCAGCCCCACACGAGTCCCCGGTGGGCTGGCGGGGCACCTGACATACCTACAGGGTACCAGCAGCCCTTTTTAAACAGGTGCTATAGGCCTGCTGGTGGGTCCCGCCAGCACCATGGCCCCCAGGTGGTCTCCTTGGGTCACCGTGGGCCACAATTGGGTCCCCACGGTAGGCCCAAGGATGTCTGGGAGCCCCAGGTCAGACCCACAGGTGTCTGCGGGGCCTCGGGTGGTTCCCACGGGAGTCTGGGGAATGCACGAGTGCTCACTACGGGTCCGCGGTGCCCCCACAGAAGTGGGACCACACAGCTTCATCCCTGCACCTATGGGTCGGCGGTGCCCCCACAGATGTGAGGCCACCACTTCATTCCTGCAGACTACGGGTCCGCGGTGCCCCCACAGATGTGAGGCCACCGCTTCATCCCCGCATGTGTCACCCATGGAACCACCAGCCTGATACCCGTGAGATACCCGAGGAGACTCGCAGGTGGTCTCCAGAGGTCCCATGCAGAACCACGGAACAAAGCCTGAATGTAAAAAAAATAAACCTGGCCTATACATTCAATACATACACCCCTCCCCCCCCCCCAACACCTACAGTACAATAATGTGCAAAATAACTATTATCCAGATATGGATAATAGATTAATTGCCCATTATTAAAAACATTAACTAGCATATTCAAATAAATAAAGTGCTACTGACCTCATCAATAAGAAGTCTCCGTCGCCAGCAACATCCTTGTCTTGCCCACAAAATACATAGCAAATACAAAGCCAATACATTGCAATTACATTCAGATATCAATTAACCCCTTAAACACCTTATCTGATAATAACCGCAAAGGTAATTAAGGGGTTAAGCCACATTGTCCCGATAACCACCCTTCACCCATGAATTTGTACAGTGGCTTTATCATGCAACTATATATATATATATATATATATATATATATATATATATATATATATATATATATATATATATACACAGAGATATATATATATATATATATATATATATATATATATATATATATATATATATATATATATATATATATACACAGAGATATATATATATATATATATATATATATATATATATATATATATATATATATATATATATATATATATATATATATATATACAGTATATACACACACATGATGAACCAATATACAAATAAATGTAGAAGGGTTATCATAACCATACTGTACTACAATTATCACTTCTCCATACAGACACACTACATTAAAATGAATTTCCTTTAATAGTCCTAACTGATTTTACAATCTAAATCATCACATGCCAATGAAAAACCTCACATTCCAATCTATACATTTCATTTACATTGTATATATGATGCATAAAATCTATGCACCATATACATTCTGCAAATGAATGTTAACAATATCATTGCAAGCAAAATACAAATACCTCCAAACAAGTAAACTATTTTAACCAATCAAGTAAACAAAAATCAATTAGCATTCATTATTTACATCCCTAAACAATTGACAGTCCATCCCGAACAATTAAACAATTAACTAATTCAAGCCTGGAGCAGAACAATTTAGCATGTGAGAAAATATAAGTACTAACCAGAATACAAAATTTAAAACCAAGGCTAACCCTGACCACAAGCACACAATACAATACCAAGGATTACATCTATCTAATTGTAAAAAAACATTATACACACATTGAAGCATAGCAGCATAGCCAAATTAATTTAAAACACATCAAATCAAGCTTTTAAA